>NW_022872939.1:1525511-1597879 GCF_900324485.2 Mastacembelus armatus
ACAGATGATGGAAAAAATAATCCTAAAAAAACAAAAAACGAAAAAGAAGGAAAAAAAAGAAACAACGAGAAAACCCCACTGGCTGAGGATTACAAACGTAAGTCTTCCTTCGGGAAGCCATATGGTTTATTAAGGAAACGACCCGTACGTGGAAAACATGAAAAATTTAAGACAGTACTGAAGAAGTAAGCTATGATTGTTAATGAGAAGTTCGACAATGTTGTTAATGTCAACTAAGCTGTTAAATGAGAAGTACGCTATTGTTAATGAGAAATACGACAATGTTGTTAAATGAGAAGTAAGCTATTGTTAATGAGAAGTATGCTATTGTCTATGAGGAGTAAGATGTTATTGGCTATAAGAAGTGAACTATTATTGTCTATAAGAACCACCTTAGAATTTGTCCCATATCATGAACTGGGCATATGAATGTGATGATAATGTCATAAGCTTTGTGGTGACTCCTTCAGTGTCTTGTATGCACAATGTGTGTACAATAAGGGTACGTTGCTCGGAACGAATGTGTCATAAAAACTACCTGGCTGAAGAAAGTTACCCAAAGTTAGTGTTTGTCTGATAAGATCTGACCATACGATGAGACGGGAAGATCAGTGTGAATGAGAAACTATTGTGTGTGTGTTATAAGCCCAATGAAAGTGTAAGCACCAGCCCCAGTGCTAAATGATGGTAGATAAATGGGTTAAAAATGTGGTTATAGAATGTTGTTGAGAAGGAGAAGAGGAAGTGAAAGAAGGAAAACAAAGAAGGAAGAAATAAATTGGCACTCTTTTCAGGAGTGAGAAAGGGAGGCATAAATAGAAGTAAGAAAAAACTGCTGCAGAATTAAGGGTAAAGTTAGAGAAATGATGTTGAGGAGAATAAGAAGGTAAAATTGAAATGTAGGGTGAGAAAGTAGAAGTTATGAGTCACCAGCTGATTATTGCACCCGCATGGTAACTGTATTTGCTGCACACTCCGGATAATGCGGCATACAGTCACCATGGGAAAACTGCATTAATAAATGTCTCAACCTGGCCCAAGGATCTGCGTCAAGATGTTGTGTCGGCTGGGAAACAGAGACTTTGCCAAATGTTTGGACGCATGTCTTACATTCAGAAAGGAACCGAGAGGAGTCAGACATGGACCAGGTAAAAAATAAAATTCTCCAAACTGCTCACCAGCAGGAAACTACACCATCTCGCAGAAGGAGCCTGCGATCTCGACAGAACAACACAAGGAGACGTTAGAGGAATCAAGAATTTCTGCAGGATCAGCTTCAAAAAGGACAATTTCACACTTTAAAGGACATGGACACATATCCTATAACTGAATCAACAAAGACTGATGAAATACAAATGAATGATTGGACCTCAGGAAACCCATATGATGACAGTGCTATAGAAATACCCTGACTAATAATGTAATGTAATGTGTTTTTTTCCCTCTGATTAGGCCCGAGCCCCCACCGAAGGTGAAGGCAAGGGACTATTATAACTGCTCAATATGCAGGAACCCACTAACCGGGTCAGAGTCACTAACGGACCACTAAACAGTGACCCGGACCCCACCATGACGTGGGGATGCGCGAGACCTTTCCGAAAATATATATGTTGAGGGTGCCGGAAAAACAGCTATATTGTTATTGTTAGGATTATTAGGCCCGAGCAAGGACCGAGGTCCCAGCGCAGGGACTATTATAATCGCTCAATGGGCAAGGGACGAATAAGCGTTTACAGCCTTATTTGACCCCCTGAACGTGTGTGAAAACTCACCAAAATTTGCACCCCCCTCAGAATCGCGTCACAATTTGATATTTTATGGGTTTCATAAACGACCTCAAAAGAATGGCTCTGCGGCACCCCCGACAGAGGTCGAGATACATTGGGCCTATGGGAGGTCATGTGACACTTTTTTCATTGTACAGTCGCAAAACCTGGCACACATCTTCTTCATGTCAGGCCAGGCAAAAAAGCTTATTGTGTCCCGGTCGTGTGACCGACAGGAAGTCCACCAGCTGGGGGTTTATCTCGAGGTCATTGAGTTCGTTGATTTTGCTCACCTCGTATTCTTTCGAACTCCTCCTTGGGCTTTTGACCGATCGAGCTCATTTTTGGCCGGCGTCACCTAGACCCATGGGGCTGCAAAAGTTATCCAAATTCTTTGAATAAGTATTACAGTTTTCCTTTGGCGGGCGCTGCAATTTGGCCTAGGTTTTTGGCTCGCCGCCGTTTCCTCAACTTGTAATAACTCTCACACGCATGGTCGGATTGGAATGGGACCAATTGATGAATTGTAGTCCCTGCCGCCCTAGACCCATCTGATTAAACTAAATCGAAATAGGCCCTATAGCGCCCCCTGTATAACGATTTGAAAATTGCCATTCAAACCAAACCATTTACTTTGTCAGATTTGTACCAGATTTGGCACACACATCCTTTAGGGCGTCCTGATCGTAAAAGCCGATCGGACCCATGCTCTATTTTGCATGTGGTTGCCTTGGTGGTGACTGGATCTCGCCATTCGTTTCCAATGGGAATTTTGCAAAATGTCCAGCTTTTGTCAGAACGGTACCAGATTTGGCACAGATCTCCGTGGGGGTCCAGTGAAAGGCATGGTCTACTTGGAGGGGGTGTGGGGGGGGCGGATAGCGCCCCCTATGCAGTTGCACTTACTTTGTCAGAACTGTATCAAATTTGGCACAGACCTCCGTGGGGCTCCAGGAGAGGACATGGTCTACTTGGGATGGTGTGGGGGGGGGCGGATAGCGCCCCCTATGTTCTTGCACTTACTTTGTCAGAACTGTACCGAATTTGGCACAGATCTCCGTGGGGGTCCGCTGAATGACGTGGTCTACTTGGGGAGGTGCGGTCTCCTCGGGGGAGGGGTTTTGGGGGGGCGGCCGATTTTTGGGGGACGGTCGATTCGGAGGGCGGGGGCGCTTGGGGAGGCGTTTCGTTCGGGGAGGCCGTTCGCTGGGGGACGCGGTTCGCTCGCGGGGGCGGCGCGCCGGGGGAGGCGGTCCGCTCGAGGCGAGGGCCGATCATCGCCGCTTGCGGCTATATTTAGGCCCGAGCCCCCACCGAAGGTGAAGGCAAGGGACTATTATAACCGCTCAATATGCAGAAACCCACTAACCGGGTCAGAGTCACTAACGGACCACTAAACAGTGACCCGGACCCCACCATGACGTGGGGATGCGCGAGACCTTTCCGAAAATGTATATATTGAGGGTGCTGAAAAAACGCTATATTGTTATCGTTAGGATTATTTATTAGGCCCGAGCCCCCACCGAAGGTGAAGGCAAGGGACTATTATAACCGCTCAATATGCAGAAACCCACTAACCGGGTCAGAGTCACTAACGGACCACTAAACAGTGACCCGGACCCCACCATGACGTGGGGATGCGCGAGACCTTTCCGAAAATGTATATATTGAGGGTGCTGAAAAAACGCTATATGGTTATCGTTAGGATTATTTATTATTAGGGCCCGAGCCCCCACCGAAGGTGAAGGCAAGGGACTATTATAACTGCTCTATATGCAGAAACCCACTAACCGGGTCAGAGTCACTAACGGACCACTAAACAGTGACCCGGACCCCACCATGACGTGGGGATGCGCGAGACCTTTCCGAAAATATATATATTGAGGGTGCTGAAAAACGCTATATTGTTATCGTTAGGATTATTTATTATTAGGCCCGAGCCCCCACCGAAGGTGAAGGCAAGGGACTATTATAACCGCTCAATATGCAGAAACCCACTAACCGGGTCAGAGTCACTAACGGACCACTAAACAGTGACCCGGACCCCACCATGACGTGGGGATGCGCGAGACCTTTCCGAAAATGTATATATTGAGGGTGCTGAAAAAAACGCTATATTGTTATCGTTAGGATTATTTATTATTATTATTATTATTATTATTATTCTTTTTCCGAAACAACCTCAAATTTGACCCCCTGAACATATTCGAAAACTCACGAAAATTTGCCCAAAATTCAGAATCGCGTGAAAATTTTGTTTTTTAATACTTTCGTAAACAACCTCAAAACAATGGCTCTACAGCGCCCCCTACAAAATTCAAATACATTACGCCAATGGGGGCCCGACCAACACTTTTTTCATCACAGAGCCACCAAATTCGGTACGCATTTTCGTCGCATCGGGGCAAGCAAAAAACCTTATGACGTCGATGCCGCACGACCAACAGGAAGTCCACCAGCCTGGAGTTTACCTAAAGGTCATTGAGTTCGCCGTTTTTTGCTCACCTCGCATTCTTTCGAACTCGTCCTAGGGCTTTTCACCGATTGAGCTGTGGTTTGGTCAAAATCATCCAAAGATGAGGGGGGTCAAAAGTTATCCAAATTATTTTGCTAACTTTCACGGTTTTCCCTTGGCGCCGCCGACCATGTGACCTACGATTTTTGCTCCGCCCACAAACTTTCAAATTGTTATAACTTCCACACGCATCGTCGGATTTGAATGGGATCAATTGATGAATTGTAGTCCCCATGGGCCTGAACCCATGTGATTGAACAAAATCAGGATTGGTGCAATAGCGCCCCCTACAGATTGAATCAAATATTTGTATGGAGCGTCAAAAATTTAGTTTTTCCAAAACGTACCAAATTTGGCACAAAATTCCATTAGGCCATCCCGATCAGAAAAGCCAATCAGACCCATGCCCTATTTTCAACGGTGTTGCCACGACGACGACCGAAAGCCGCCATTCATTTCCAATGGGGATTTTCCAAAACGTACCGTTTTTGCACACGTCGTACTTTAACGAACTTGTCCTAGGGCTTTTGGCCAAATGAGCTCATTCTTTGTCAACATCACCTAGAGATGTGGAACATCAAAAGTTATCCAAATTAATTTGATAACTTTTACGGTTTTCCGGTACCGCAGCCAGAGAGTTTGGCGTCCGCTCTTTTCGCTCGTTTACGTCCGATTTGACTGAAGACCAAAAAATTTAGTTTGTCACACTTGAATATAATTTGACACAAAAATTCCTTTAGGGGATACCGATCAAAAAAGCCAATCAGACCTATGCCCTATTTTCAAAGGTGTTGCCGTGGCGATGACCGAAACCCTCCATTCATTTCCAATGACAATTCTGTCCAATGTAACTCTATGGTGACACAAAATGGTGTCCGCTCTTTCCCTCGTGTATGTTAAATTTGTAAAGAGCCAAAAAATTTTTTTCATCACACTTGAATATGAATTTGATACAAAATTCCTTCAGGGGATCCTGATCAATAGAGCCATCACACCCATGCCTGATTAAACTGTGTGGCTTTTGTAAATGACCAAAGCCCACCATATCTTTTAAATGACAATATTCTGTGTAATGGACACAAATGCTGTCATAAGATATTGTACAGAATGTTTCCAGTCAAGAGGTCCAGAGAGAAATCTGGCGTCTGTACCTCAGACACACTGGTCTCATTACCAGGAGGGATTACAAAGATCACGTGATTACCAAACACACACACCTAGGGTTTTTCATTTTGACGCAGACCAAAAACAGACCAAAAACATAAATCAACACTTAACAGACATACACAAGAAATGATTCATAACACTGTACTCACTTATTAAATGAATGGAGCATCCACTGTCCGCCACCCGTTCTGACCTCAGGCGGGATTCCAGCCCTCCGTTTGTCGGAGCGGAACTTTCCCTTCATTTTTAAATTTTACCACCGGTGGTTCCATCGGTCCAGAACAGGCGCCGGTCAGTGGCCTGTCCATCCCATCCTCGTCGCCAAATTGTGGTAGAAATTTCTTTAAGTTTGAGAGTTGCTAATTCTCAGAAAACAACCACAAGTGTGATGAATCATCTCAGTTTAATCACGGGCCCGGAGAGGACGTTCTTGCCGAAGTCCTCCCCCGTCTGTGTTAAAAGACCAGTTTATATACATTTTGACAAGAAAGGGGTGGACTAATCTTGAACAGACTCCACGTTTGTTCAGGTACTATCTTCAGTCTTCTTACCATCAAAGAAACAAATTGTTGGCAGTTATTTACAACCTTCTACCCTAAAACACTAAACCAATAAAACAGACAGAACCACATACCATGAAAGGGTCAAGCAAACATTCAACCCCCACATTGGTTTAAGTTGGTGACCATTTGCTCTGTTGTAAAATCCTCACACTAGCAACACTCATCCTTAGTAAACTGGCTGGGTTATGGCTCAGACCTGCTTCTAAGCTGTTTTATTCAGGACTGGGTGAAACCAGAACACACACCAGGAAATACATAAACATAAAGGCTGGATCTTAGACACTTCCAGACTTGAACTAAAATTAGAAAGAACAGATGATGCACTGACCATTGACTCTGGCCTCTTTATGAATCCTTTTCTATCGATTAAGTCCTGAACACTGAGCTGTTGATCACTGACAACAGAGGACTGGACCTCCTGGTTACTGCGGTTAAGCCAGCTGCAGTTCAGAAAACCCACAACTGAAATTTGTGGACGCGCATATTACTATGATTACGGTAATTTGAGGAACAACACAGAACGCGCTTTCATTTTTCTCAGAATTGAGATAATATAACAAGTTGTCATGTTTCAGTTTTTTTTTTTTTCAAATTTGCCATCAAATTGTTCATTTCTTTTTTGACAGGTGTTTGTTTATTTGAGTAATGAATTTCTGTATTTTTCAGAGGGCTAGGAAAACCCCATCTCTCATCAACAGAAAAAAAACAATTGGCAGTTCTTATAGGGGACATCCCATACTATATACAGTGCATGCCTCATATGAAAACTTTTTACTGCAGCCTTTTGGAGAAATGTGCCATTATCCTACTTCAGTGTCTGTCGCTCCCAATTGTACTGTATAATTATAATAATAAAATAATAATATTGTAAAACAAAACATACTAGAACTACTAACTAAAGGTCACATAACGAAAGCACAAAACATTGTTTTACAACATATCAAGTCAATGTACATTTTCCTAGTGTAGTACTGAGGATGACAGTGCCAGTCATCCTCACCAAAAATGGCATTTGCAGGTATGTTAACACAGGTGGGATGATACCATCCATTACACAATGAGCACTGCACCATGATTTCTTTGTTGTGTGCAGGACTACACACTGACAGGAGTTTGCCTAAAATTGGCTTTGCTTGGTTGAGGCTCTGAAACACCTGGTGAATTCTGCCCTCATCCGTCCCTCACGGAACAGACAATTCTCAGGCCTAAGGTTGCAGCATAGAGGATGTGCAAATGCAACTGCAAACAAACCACAATAGCTGCTATTGCTTTGCTGCTGAACACTAGGAAAAATTACCACGAATGGGTCTTCCTTTGGCCTTAACATCCCCAATAAGGCTTGTGTGGCACTGGTGTCCAACACTGTTGAGAGGCTTTTGTGAGGGAAATTTACACCTTGACAGACAAATGTCTGCTACCTCCTTGTGTTAATTCAACAAAGACTTTTGACACGGCTTTGTATTCATTAGGAAGCAGACGAAAAGTCATAGAGACGCTAATTATATTATGAATGCCATCCGGAGGTAGATGATTCGCTGTGGCGACCCCTGAAGGGAGCAGCCGAAAGGAAAAGAAGAAGAAGAAGATGCCATCCTGCCAGCACGACTTACATGTGAGTGACTTATGTGTAAATTAATACTATTCAACAGATATTAAAGCTGATCATTTTCTGTGTTCGCGGTCAATCGGTATTGACCCGTTCTGCAGACCGTATGCTCCGCTGTGACTCTGTTGCTTTGTCTATTAAATTTGCCATCCTTTAACCTGAGATTTGCCTCCAAGTGCTTTTTGCCACGACAGCTATCATAAATGCAAACCTTATTACTACCAGCAAAGATGTTTCTTGCTGTCACCCAATGGTTTCCCCCAGTGTGTACAATTCGAATGAGTGGCTTGTTAGGAGTACCCACAATTCCTCCTTTAATACACTAGATAAAAGTTTGGACTGAAATCCATCAATTTCTGTGTATTCATTTGCAATAACGTGAGAAGCAAAATCAATCTCATCACTGCTGAGCCAATAATCAGGGTGCAGAATAGAACTAATGGCACTGCCTTTGGGGGCTTGCTGTTTTCTATAAAGTCTACTTGAAGGCAGTTTTTCAGTTGGTCTCTTACCATACCAGCATGGACTAAGGTTCATCTCTTTGCATTTTAGGTGTGTGTAGGTGTGTGTGTCTTTGCATTTGAAGTGTTACCTTGTGTCAGAGCTGACACAAGTTAACATCATTTCAAGGTAACCTGTTGTTCCTATCATGCATTACACAATATTACTGTATTGTATCCAGAATTATTGTTTAAAAATTCAAAAGTATTTTATCCGATTACTCGAGTAATTGCTGAAATATTCTGTAGAATACTCGACTCCAAAAATGATCGATAGGTGCAGCCCTAGTTTCTTTTGTAAAGGCCCAGCATCCTAAGGGAGGTGATTGCTTTTGTTAATATCAGTTAACAAGAACATTGGTCACTAACAGGCGGACCGCGGTCCGGATGCGGACCCAGAAGCCGCCCCATACGGGCCCGGACCTACAGCCAAAACAGAAGATTGTGATTTAAAACCTAACGGGGCGCTTCTATTTCCACCGGCGCAGATTTTTTAGACTTTACAGTAGTGGAAACGCACAGACCAATTGCATGCGAGTTGAGCCATCCCACGTGATACCACTCAGCCAATCAAGTCTGTGCATCCCAGGCGGTAAACATTGCGACTGTAAAGTGTAGACTCTACAGTGTAAACAGCGCTAGAGGCAAGTTACACATGAAAAGACAGTACAAAGAAAAAGAAAGATAGCGATACATGTAGAAAACAAAGGGAGAGAAACTGTAAAGTGAGACGGAGAAAGAGAGAGAACTTAGTTAATGAGAGAACATTATACATATCTACAGCCATACATATATGTTCAGTTGTATGTTACATGACAATAAATATTGTCAGAAAGTTTTTGAATTGTACTGAATTCATTTGATTTGACAGTCAGGTATTGATTACATGCAGATGTTGATAAAACTACTAGGCTACTTAAATACATCTCACACTAACTAGTTAGACGTTATGATCTTCCGGACCTTTGCTTCAAGAAATTTTCTCTAACTGGACCTCTTTAAATTTTAGTTGAATACCCCTGGTTTAGAAGGAATAAGAAGTAATCATTTATTTCTTCTACTTATGAGAACTGGGGTCTTTATAGCCCACTGAAATAGGATAATGGCACATATCACACAAGTGCTGCAGTAAACAGGTTTCATATGAGGTATGTATATAGTATAGTATAGTATAGTCCCATAAAGAAACTGACCTTTTTTATAGTCTGGATTGAAATGAAGGTAGATTTTAACATAAACTATTTATTTATTGTTTATTTATAATCTTTAGAAAGAGTAAATACTTTATTTTGTCTGTCTGTCCTGCTGTAAACTCATCTGAAAACAATGACTTGAAAGATAAGCTTTAAAGTAAAATATAGAAAACCATTACTCAAATAAACAAACACCTGTCAAACTGGTTTGACCTCAGTTTTCCATCTATTAAGTCCTGAACACTGACCTGCTGATCGCTGGGACCAGAGGACGAGTCGGGCTCGTTGGTCGGGTGGTCTGGGTCAATGAAATCTTCCTGGTCCTGGTTGTTCTCCTTTATTCTGCTCTTGTATTCGTCCAGTTCGGTACAATCCGGATCCTGATCCTCCTCTTTAACTGCGCTTTTGTTGTGATCCTGGATGACAAACCTGGGTCCTGGTTCTCTTTCATTGTTTCGCTCTTGTAGTGGTCGGGGGCGATACAATCCGGGTTCTGAGTCTCCTCTTTAATTTCATATTTGTAGTAGTCCTGGTAGACAAAACCTGGGTCCTGGTTCTCCTCTTTAATCTCGGTTTTGTAGTAATCGCTGTTTTCATGATCTGGTTCTGTTTTTGTCGCCGCCATTTTGAGACGCAAACGTCACCAGAAGCTGAAGCCCCGCCCCCTTAGTAACCGTTGCTAAGTGTCAGCAGTGTGTGACTGGGCCTCGATGGGAGTGTTATCAGTGTTTGAGTCGCTGTCACAATATCGTGGTGTGGAAATCAATGATGTGTGACAATAGTAAAGTTTGTGCACATTATTTACATTTGTAGACGTGTGATATATATGCAAGAAGGTGTTTATATTCACATTGGAGTATGAACTGAATATTTCATTTGGAAACAAAGTGTATTTATGGAAGTGAGAGCTCCACTCTGTGATGAGTGCTTGTGTGACTGTGGCTATATAGTGTTTTCAGACTTAAACTATGAGGACCACCATGTCCATGGTGTCACTGGTTCATTTGATGTGTTTCACTTCCTTCTAGATCCAACACAGATTAGTTGGTGAAGGATTAAACAAATAATAAAGCAGATGTTTAAAGGCTGTAAATAAGTCACTGTGTGGACTGTTAGACTGACATTTACATCATATGTCCCCTCAGCATGTCTATAATGTCTGCACCAAACTTTACTCTGACACAAAGCAGTGAGTCCAGAGAGTACAGCTGCAACCAACCCCCATCAGGAGGCTCTAGAGCTCTTCACAGCCACTGGATGCTGATAGATCCTTCAGACAAGGATGGGGTGAACTGAAAGTAGAGTGCATAAGAGAGGACCCCGGACCTTGGATGATCTGGAAAGATTGTGCAAAGAGGAATGGTTAAAGATCCCTCTCTCTGTATTCTCCAACCTTCTGAGATGTTATAGGAGGAGATTAAGTGCTGTCTTGTTGGCAAAAGGGGGGTTGTACAAAGTATTAAGATCAATAATAATAATCAATAGTTGTGGCACACGTGATTTCATATAAAGTCAATTATTTGTTAATGTTATTTTTGTTTTTTGCTGAATAATTGTAAAAAGAAAAGGAATTTATTAGAAGCTTAAAATCCTTAATCCAATCTTAATCACGGGTGCCAATAATTGTGGAGGGCACTGTAGGAGTGAGTGTGACCATGAAGATGGGGTAGAGAGGATGAGCACCCTGTACTTTGATAACATTCAATGTCTCTTTGTAAAGTCATTTTCTACTTGAAGATGTACATGTAACAGTAACAACATTGAATCAGCTGCAAATATATTCTGCATTAACCTGATAGTCAATTGGCAGAACATAGGTGGATCCATGTATACCACATTTACAGTTAAATGTGTGTTATACACAGCCTGGCTAGCTCAGTCAGTAGAACATGATATTCTTAATCTCAGGGTTAGGGTTAGGTTTGAGCCCCACTTTGGGTGGTGGTGATTCTACACGAGAGCTCCATGTGTTGAGAAGAGGTGATGTGACTTCAGGGGGGTAATAGGAGAAGGTGTTTCAGTGTCATTAAATAAACATAGATGAGTGACTGTATCATAAATGACTACAGAATTGTTTCCAAATTGAAACACAGACTAAGTGGAATTTCCAGACATAGAACATTATGTCTTAACACCTGCTGTTCTGTTCTTTATTGAACGGATAACAGACTGAGCATTTGAGCAGTCTAAGGAGGATGCTTGTCTTTTAGGGAACCTTGGGCTTATTGCTCCTCTCCCTCCACTCTCACAGCTCAGAACATGCTCATATCAAAGGGGAAAGTTTATTGTACTGTACTGGGACAAGGGACTGGCTGACCATTCTGGAGAAGCTGGACAGGGACGACAGCGCTGAAGCTGTAAATGTCAGCCAGTCCCTCCTTTTCCAGAGTTGTCAGCCAGTCCTGTCAGCAGTCTTCCAACTTTCCTCGACCAATCAATGTCTGGGCTTCTCCAGCAACCAATGAGCCCAGAGCGTCACTCGAAGCAAAAGTCCGCTGTCAGTGCTGCTCTACTCATTCATTCAACAAAACAAGGTAAGCTATGAACTAACAGAGGGTAAACTTTAATTTCTGTCCATAGTGTATATGCTAATTTTATAATACTCATGAGGGATTCTTAATGACACTGTAATGTTAATGGTCACAAGGAGTGGCAGCGTTATCTTACACAGCAGTGTTTAAGCTGTAGACATTGTTAACCACTGCCATGATGTTATTTTAACTGCAGCCTCAGTCTATTTACTGTAACGTCATAACGCTGCTAAGTTATGCTGTTAAATTATATTCTCATGTTGTTTCAAGTCACATGGGAATGAGATTTGTGTTGTATTGTCTAGTGCACCTGTTGTTACACAAGGTCTAACCTTAACTACAGTGTGTTTACTTCCTTCTAATACTCTAAATGTGACTGAGCTGAATCTAGTTGTGTTAAACAGCTGTACAGCTTTATGTCCCACACTGAGATGACATTTGTCACAACATGCTGATTTTCCAAAGTCCACTGGTGCATTTGTGTGTTACCAGAAATATCACAGACACTATGTTGTCAAAAACATGCATCCGTAATCAAACTAGGCAGTTGGAAGTCAAGCTTTTGTACCAGATGTTATGTTATTTTATTCAGCCTGGAAACAGACCAGCACCACAGCAAAATAAGTGTCATGATCTGTATCAGAAGGTAAAGCTGGACAGAGTGATATGAAGTGTAAAGATAATAAGTCATCTTAAAAGGGGACATATTCTTTGGATTTGCTGTTCAACTATATTACAGACTGAGAAATGTCTGATGCAGCTGAGGGGACAGACGTCTCTGTTTGGACAACGCAGACACGCAGCTGTGGTTTCCATATAAAGAAGGTAATGGTCACAAAATGATCACGCTTTCCTGTTGTGTTTTGTATGACTGGTGCTTTTCTGTGCACCTGTAGTCTTCCAGCTCTGCCCCTCTTCCATCACACACACCACAACCTTCTTCTGCACAGACATCAACATCCAGGCAGACACTGAGCAGGCCGACTTTAACTCTGGTTATGTTAAATACTGGTTATGTTTGTAAAATTATCCATCCATCCATCTTCTTCCGCTTATCCGGGGCTGGGTCGCGGGGCAGTAGCCGAATCAGGGATACCCAGACATCCTTCTCCCTGGACACTTCCTCCAGCTCTTCCAGGGGGACACCGAGGCGTTCCCAGGGCCAGCCGGGCCAGTGTGTCCTGGGTCTTCCCCGGGGCCTCCTCCAAGGTGGGACATGCCCGGAACACCTCCCCCAGGGAGGTGCCCAGGAGGCATTTGAAACAGATGGGAGGGATCACACTCCTCAGCCTCCCAAATGTAGCAGCCTGTAAAAGTTTATATTTTTAACACATTTCAAAAGAATGACAACTCGCCACTTATGTTTACTATATTTTTCCAGTTTACAAAGCCTCGGCATGGTGCTGCTTTGAAACCAAATTTGGATTTGGCTGGGAAGTGTATCAGCAAGGTAATGTCAGTGTCCAACAGTGCAACATAAATTTGATCTTGAAATAAATGAATTATTATTGTTCTCTGTGCCCAGGTAACTGCAGGCAAGTCAGATTTTCTTTGTTGGAATGTCATGGTAATTAGCAAGTCTGTGTGACTAGCAGTCCTATTTTTGTGCTTCCTGGCATTTACCTACTGAAAGACAAAAGAGTGTGAAAAGTCTTTGTTTAATTCACATAGATCACATGGGGGCACAGACATAATGTCTAGAACAAAGGGAGTCTGTTGAAAAGTTCCCTCACAGCAGAATGTGATTTTTATCTTTCAGCACCTCAGTGGTTCGACAACCCAGGCTATCACAGGGATGCTGTCCCCTGCTCCCAGTCCGAGGAAATACATTCAGATGATCTCTCCTCTGTCTCTCCCTCCTTCTCTTGTGACGGCAGCCGCCTCAACCTCCTCTGCTGCCAGATCTGCTGTTCTGCCCCATGTGTGGAAGACAGCTCACTGGTGCTGGATTCCACAATAGAGCCCGTCTGGTTCTGGATGTCGACAGCTATTACCTGATGATCACAGAGATTCTCAGGTGCAATTCAGCTGGATGTAGAACAAATTACATCTCGAGCAGCAAGACCATCTTAGACCAGCTGGATTTGGCTCACAGGCTGGAGTTCAAACTGATCCTTACACAGAAGTAAGTGTTAAGGGAGGATTGGTCTACAAATGCTCGTCACTGTAGCACATTAGGAAATAGAAGTGTTTCATATCTGTGTCCCTCCCTATGATTAATACAGATACGCTGGTGATATCCGGGTTATAAGATTTCTGAGGGAGAGAACCCTTGGCAACAGCCCCAGTCGTCTGGTTAGACAGCTGAGGGAAATCCACAGTGAGGAGTGGCTTAAGCGTCTCTGCGATACCTGGCGGCATGCTCTGATTTTGTTGCCTGACCGAGCCCGCTCCCTGTCAACATCCAGGACCCTCCCGAGCCAATTTCTGTACCTACTCACCTACCTAGATGGATGCTAGCTGTGTATGGATGAGACATCCTGAGCAGGCTGGACCACATCAAAGCCAGCATCACATCCACCTTTGGCAGCATCCTAAAAATGGACTCCACTAAAAATGTATGGCTATTTTAATGCTTTTGATTTTACTTTTGTATACCACATGAAAAAAATGTTTAACATACCAATGTTTGCTGTTTTTTTAAACACATGACCTATATGAGCTGACTTTATTTCTGTACTTGGACATATATGAACACATTTGACCCAGACTGTCCCCAGACAACCCCAGACTGTGAGCTTTGCCCAAATGGTGCAAATCTAACATATACAAGACCAAACTGAAACAAAATCAAAATACATGTAACATGCTTTGATCAGACTGCTGTAGACAGCAACTCCTCAGGGTTTAATGCTAAAAACATGTGACATTACTTCTGAGTGAATGGAAAGACAACAACCAAAAGTAGTTGAAAATAGACTTGCCAGTGTTCTTGATTTTAAAAGAAGAATGTGAAATTTAATATTAATGTATGAGTGTCACACAAATAAACAGCAATGCTTTATTTCTGCACTCTTCTCATGTCTTTTCTGTGCTACTACAGATCACCAGGAAGCTGTCAGGCACTGCTAAGGGGACTGCTTTATGGCTTTCATCTGTGAGCAGTGAGGTGGGCCAAATCCTCAATAAAAACAAAATAAATCCTCATCAGTGTGTTGACAGCTCAGAAGGGTCCTGGGCTACTGGCCTAATGAATAGTTACAGCAGTGCTGGTGTGGCTCCCTGTTGGTTCTAATCAAACATCTACACAGAGACTTTCTTTTCTTTGTTCTAGGTTGAGCTCGTGACTTTTAGGAGACACACACTCGGTGATGTCCCCGGCTGCGCAGCCCCGAGCTCGCCCAGAACACTTTAATTTATATGTGATGTGGTTACATGACTTCCAGGCACCATCTCACTTTACACAACAGGGGAAAGTTGAAACATAGGTTAACTTCAAAGTTCATACAGAGTTCACATCCATATCTTTACATGTCTTGGTGATTTGCACAGAAAAACAGAGAACATCCTTGACTGTGATATGCCTGGTTGCACCCTTTACATAAATCTGTCTGCAAAATGACAATTCTCATAACACAGTTAGCAATTTACAATGCCCTTATTCTAACATTTCCCTCCTGTTTGTCATTTTCACCATAGTATCAGAGTTTTCCATCTTCCTTTTGGGATTTTCTGTAAACTCGTCATTATGACTAAACAAGATTTGGAGAAGCAAGGCTCTGTGAGGGGTTGGGCGAAAACCTTCTGTAAAGGACAAATTCCCAACCGGCCCCCAGGCTCCTGGGCGACCACCTCTGGTCCTCTGTCAGAGCACAAACAGTTACACATAATCAGTATTTACACAACCTGTTCATCATCGTCTTCATCAGAGTGGTCCATGGCTATGAGGAGAGGGTACAGCTGATCCACCTGTTTCTCCATCGGGCCCAACGCTCGCTGTATTAGGCGTTCGACCAGGGAGCGGATACAGGGGATACAGCAACACCCACACAAGACTAAAACAGCACAGAACACTGCTACAGAGGTCAGAACTGAAACCACCAAAGCTTTGTATTTTCCAAACACAGTTAACCATCGGTCCCATATTGAGGTGTCCACTCCTGAATGTTCTTTCATTTTCTTACTCAATGTCCTTAATCCTTCAACCACCTCAGACAATTCTCCTCCAGGAGCTGTGTTATTCGGGATAAACGTGCAACACATGTCACCGAACATGGCACATACCCCGCCCTTCTCTGCCAAGAGCATGTCCACAGCCAACCTGTTTTGGAAGGTCATCAGTGAGGTGGCCTGTAGTTGATCACGTACTGCTATGAATCCTTTTGTGGTGTAATTTGCCAACCTCTGAACATTGTAATGCACATAGTTGATACGGTCCACATTCTTATTTATGGTGCTCCACCAGAACAAAAAGGACTCAAACCCCGCTGCTACTTGATCTACTAACTTATACTCATCTGGTACCCCCCTTGGAACTCCAATAGCATCAATATATGTGGAGTCTGGCCCTGGAATATTGATGCTTCTTTTTGTGAACCAGTCACGATTAGCTTCAAGATAGGCATGTACAAAAGAGGCGTCATTATATTCAAGTACAACTGCAGGCAGCATTAAATTAATCAATGCACATATTCCTGATGCGTTCAGTGGAAAAACATCATAGATACTCTTACCTCCGCACCATAACCATAAATCTCCCCTAGGCACCAACAGATGGCTGGGGACAGTTATGTTATGTATTTCATTGCACCAGTGGGCACTTACATTCCCCACTTGATTAATACCTGTTAACCTTATACATGTAAAGTTCTGTTGGGCCACTTGAGAATTGAAGAGGGGGGCGCTTTTGGTTCTCTGTGTGACAGGAAAAACATTATCCCAGCTGGAACAAGTTGATGAAGAACTGGAACTTTGTAGAAGCTCTAAAGTACAATTTCCCATATGTGGTGCAGCTGCTACTCTAAGGAGTGGCCGTGAACCCATGCAAACCACTCAGTCACCCTTGGTTGTATTTGCCGCTTCCTCTGCCAGCAATAACCAGTTATTTGTACTCTGGCTCACTCCAGTCATTACGTGAAGCCAATCATCAGTAGTCATGTTATTTAGGTTCCGTACTTGGATTCCTTTTCTTTTTGTTGTGGGGCTCACTTGTGGCTCTGTGAGGTTAGTAATAGTGCGATTTTCAGCACATATGATAAGAGTAAACCAAGGGTCTGTGCCAGCTGCATGGGCCCACAGCCTAAATCCCCAACAATCCCCTCGTTCTCCTGCACCTTGAGTTTTTACTCCTGGGGGCCACAATGACTTTGTTGTAAGGTTAACCATTAGACTGAGGCCATCATTTGTCGTTGTCAACTTAAATAATTGTTTTTGATGTTTAGCATACCATGTGGTGCCCCATGATGGGGTCCATCGATTACCCTGATCGGCCACTAGGGTCGACCAGCTTGTGTCCTGTGGATCATTTGGCAGGTACCAATAATAGGCCCTATACTGCTCCTTCTTTGAACCTGTTTTTGTGTTCACTAGGGCGTGGAATGGAATTGTAATTACAGCTGAGCTATTCAACGGTAAGCATACCTGTATGCCGAATTGATAACCCCTTTGTTTGGAGCAAGTGGTTTTTACAGTCACCTCTGTGCTTGCATAACAGACAATACTTAATGTCCCTAGACACAGAATCAGCCAATGGAGAGCCATAGCTGGGAGTAAGGATCAGATGGTCTCTTCAGCAGCCAAGGGTTTTGATACCGGCTGACTTCCACCTTACTCGGCTCCTAGTGGCTGTAGTATCTTGCAGTGGCTCTGGTGAATCCACGTAGGTCTCTCCTGAATCTTTACTGCAGTGGGAGTGGTCAGGATCACTGTATAGGGCCCCTCCCACTTGGGAGTGGACCAGGTCTTCCTCTTGATGACCTTTATCAGGACTTGGTCACCAGGTTTGACTCTCTGCACCTGTGGAGACAAAACATCTCTTGGCAGATTATTTGCATTCATGACTTCTCTGGTTTGCAACATCTTGCTCATCCATTCAGCTAGAGTAGTTTCTCCTTGAGGTTTTTCACACACATTTTCACAAATGGGAAGTGTAAAAGGTCTTCCATAAAGGATTTCAAATGGGGTCAGGCCTCTGTCTGTTGGCGTGACCCTCATATACATTTTCACCAGGGGGAGACATTCCACCCATGTCCTTCCCGTTTGCTCCATAGTTTTCCTCAGTCTCATCTTTATAGTGCCATTAGTTCTTTCTACCAGGCCTGCACTTTGGGGATGGTATGAACAGTGGTTTTTCAATTCAAACCCCAGATGTTTAGACATCTGCGTAACTACTTCGTTTACAAAATGTGGACCATTATCACTGTAGACTCGCTGTGGGATTCCATGATCTGGGATTATACTTTTACACAGCGCTTTGGCCACTGTTAGTGCATCAGCACTTTTGGCTGGGCACAATCTCAACCCACTTAGAGTATGCATCTATCAAAACAAGACAATACTTGTATGTCTGACATTGTGACAACTCTATGAAATCCATGTGAATAACTTGGAATGGATAGTCCGGATTGGGGAATCTCCCTCTCTTTGGTCTGAGATTTCCCTGTGGGTTATGCTTACAGCAAGTCAAACAGGATTTACAAAAATTTTTTGAGTAGTTATTAAAACCTGGTGCATGAAAATACTTTTCCACTGCTTATACCATCCCTCCCGTTGACACATGGCAAGGCCCATGTGTCAAAATAGCTGCCGTATGATAGAGACTTCTAGGCAAGCAAAGTTTGTCTTTAATCTTAAAAAGGTCTTGCTCAATTATGGCTCCTTCTTTGAGCCAAAGTTGCTGTTCAGTCGGTGGAGCCCTTTTCTGCATGTCTGAAAGTACTTCATGATCTATAGGCTGTTTCACTTCTTCCATGAGGTAAAGGTTACATTTTCCAAACTGTCCCTGCGCCGCTGCTTTTGCTATAGCATCCGCTCTATTGTTTCCTTTAGATACCGGATCTAATTTCCTCGTATGTGCGGCACATTTACAGACCGCAAGTTGTTTTGGTAACATGACAGCTTGTAATAACTCCTGCAAGAGTGGAGCATGTCTAACTGACTGTCTTCCAGCTGTCTTCACTCCTCTGCGAGCCCATTGTGCAGCAAAAAAATGAAGAGTTGAAAAAGCATACTGGCTGTCTGTATAAATTGTAACACTCTTCCCCTCTGCTAGCCTACATGCTTGCGTTAAGGCTATTATTTCTGCAGCCTGTGCTGAGAAATGTGAAGGAAGTTGCCCTGCTGCACAGACATCCTGTAGTGACACTACTGCGAACCCACACATATTTTCTCCTTTGTCATTTTTAAAACAAGAACCATCTACAAACCACACGTCCCCTTCAGCTAAGGCTACATCCTTCAAATCACTACGGGGTTTACATGTCTCCTCAGTGTTTGTAATACAACAGTGTGGTGTGCCTTCCTCAGCTGTGGGCAATAGTGTAGATGGATTGAGTGTAGAGCATCTTTTTATAGTCAAATGTGGCTGGGACATTAGGAGCGCCATGACTGACAGATGTCTGGCTGGTGACAAAAATGACATTTTAGTTTCTGTCAGAAGTAAGTCAACTGAGTGTGGGACTAGCAATGTAAGTGGATGGAAAAGTATTACTTCTGCCGAGGCTTGCACTGCCATTGCAGCGGCACACACAGCTCTGACACAGGCAGGCAAAGCACAAGCCACAGGATCCAGCCTCTTAGAATAATAGGCTACTGGCTTCTGCTTTCCTCCTGACAACTGAGTTAGCACTGAGGTCATGAACTTCCCTTTACAATCCACAGTTTGAACAAAGGGTTTACTATAATCTGGGAGACTCAAGACAGGTGTGGTCACTAACTGTGCTTTTAACTCACAGAAAGCCTTCTCACCTTCTGGAGTCCACTTTATTTCCTGCTTCATGGCCATCGGTGTTTCATAAATCAAGTCTAACAGCGGTTGTGTTACTTGAGCATAATCTGGAATCCACTGTCGACAGTAGTTACACAGCCCTAAGAATTGCATCATCTGTTGCTTAGTGATAGGCTTACAAGCTTGTTGAATAGCTGCTTTCCTGGATTCAGTCAGGGCTCTGCCTTCTGGTGTTAATTTATGACCCAGGAATACAACTTCAGAAGTAGCCCACTGTAGCTTTTTTGGAGATGCTTTGTTACCTGTTCTTTCTAAATGTTTGAACAGTGCTATCGCCGTGTCTTTGTTATGCTGCTGAGTGTCTGATGTAATTAAAATATCGTCCACATAGGTCAAAATTTGGCTATGTGAGGGCACATGGAATGTAGATAAGCAATTTTCCAATTCTGATACAAATATAGTAGGGCTATCAACATAACCCTGTGGCAACCTGGTGTAGGTGAGTTTCTTCCCCTCAAAGGTGAACCCAAACCATCCCTGTGAGTCCGGATGTACTGGGATAGAGAAAAAAGCATTACTGAGATCCACAACCGTGAACCACTTCATCTCAGGTTTTATATGGTTCAACAAAGTGTGAGGATCTGGGACACACGGGGCCCTACTTTCAACTGCTTTATTTACTTCCCTTAAGTCTTGGATCATCCTCCAACTCCTCCCATCAGCTTTTTTCACTGGGAATATAGGGGTGTTACACTGAGCCTCTGGTGCCCTCACCAGGATCCCTGCATCAAGCATCTCTTGTACCACAGGCCTGATTCCCTGAAGGGCGTCTGGTTTAAAGGGATACTGCTTTATCCTAGGTCTATAATCAGATTTGGCCTTAATAATAACTTCTGGAGCTGTAGTCATTAGGCCTACATCAGTTTTGCTTCGAGACCAGAAACTGTCAGGCACCTCAGCCAAACACGGATCTAACTCCTCCAGAAGTAACACTCATTCTCGGTCATCCTCCCCCATATGAGCACGGGGAGTGGCCGTCACAACCCAATTTAAGTTTTTGTAAAAACAGCTTCCCACACTATTACTAAACCAGCCTCCTTCTTCTTCATGCCAATCACAAATACTCTCAGCTTTATTCAAAAACTGCTTTAACTCCTCCCAGTGCATGCCATTCGTCTTAGACACTGACAAGTGAGGATTAGGTGACCATCCCATCAAGAGGCGCTTAGCTTCTGGAGGAAGACTAACAGAGCAGACTGCCTTTCCTTTCCTATCAGTATAAAGGGTCTTAAGTGTTATTCTCTGTGGCCCTAACTTCTCAAACTTCCGTACATAGTCAAAATCTGGACCTGGGGTGTGTTTATAATAGAGGGTGACATGCATCTGCTCTGGGGAGAGGCTTTCTGAGTGTGGTGGTTGAGGATCAGGCAGCAGGCGCAGGAGCTGCTCTCCTGTGCGTCCAGGGTCAGGCATGGGCAGATCTAGGGACCACCAGTAATGTGGTGCCCCTTGTTTCAGCACTACATAAGAGGGGATCTCCTCCCCCGGGCCTATGGCTGCCATCCCGTTAGTAGTAGGCACTAGGGATATTTTTAACTTACTCAACAGATCTCTGCCCAATAAATTCACAGGACAGTTAGGACACAAAACTGCCATTACCTTTTCCTGAAAGCCAGATGCCTCATCCTCAATCACAAAACTTTGGGAGAAACTGCAAGGGGTGACCTGTCCATTTGCTGATTTTACAAAAATATTTTTATCACCTTTTGTCACTCCAGGAATTTTATCCCTCAAGACTGTTCTGTCTGCTCCTGTGTCACACAAAAACTTTATTTTCACTCCATTAATTTTTAGCATTCTAATGGGCATTACCTTATTCCCTTCTGCACTATAATAAGTGTCTACAATTTCTTCAAGGTCCAGCATTTCATCTACAGTAGGGCCTAGTCATGCTTGGGGGTTAAAGGGTCCTGGTCTCCTATACTCTTCTGATCGTCTGCCTTCATCTCTCCCTGAGCTCTGGTTCTGCTCATCACAATCACGGGCAAAGTGTCCTGGTCTACCGCAATTATAGCATACATCATCCTTCCATTTCCTATTTCCAGAACCTCTTCCCGAGCTCCCTCTACCTCTGCCTCTTCCTCTGAATCCTCTCCTGTTGTACTGTGAAGGACCTCCTCCTCCCCTGTCACTCATGACATCCAGTAGTGCAAACACTGCAGCTTTTGATTGTTGTTCTGATTTATGTTTCTGTAAGTCTTGGGCATGCTGTGCATAATTCATTATTTGAGTCACTCCATCTGTGGGTGTATTAATATTTAGCTTTCGGATGTGGTGGGTGATGGACGGAAGAAACCCACTCAGCAAGGCCTGTTTCAGTTGTTGCTGATAGGGGGAAGCGACAGTGTCAGAGGGATCCAAACCACTGTTTGCTTTAAACACTTCCTCTAGCCGTCCTCTATAGTCCTGCACATCCTCACCTTCTTTCTGTTTACATTGGGCAATAGCTTGGTAATCAGGAGGTTTAACAAATGCATTTTTTACTCTATCTGTCAGTAATGCAACTTGGTTGTCTAAGACTGGATCTCCGGAGGCCAAAACCTCCCCCGCTGGAGTCCGCCCTGTATATCCTCCCCTCACTCCTCCATATCTGTGTCCTAAAGCTTTCCTGCACACTGAGTCAATCTCCTGCCCGTCCAAATTGTAAGTTTGTCTAAGTTGTTGCAGATTTACAATCCATTGACGAACATTAGCGAAGGGGTCCCCTAGCCCTTTTACTGCATCCTCTAGCTCCTTACAAGACCACGGTCTCCTTACCAGGAGAAGGGGCCTGTTATCATTCCCTACTCCAAAATGGGGGTTAGGCACCTCTATGGCTGGAAAAATGCTGGCTGGGTCAGTCAATGGTGGCCAGGGTGGCGGATCAGGACGGGGCCCCATCCTTGACCCATCACCCTGGAGGTCCCTAAACGGACTTAATTTTGACATAGCCTCTGCCAGTCCTTGGACCTCATTACTTAAAGGACCATACAGATTTCCTGATCTAGTGTGGCTAGGACTGATTAGAGCAGGTCCAGCCGTAGGAGGCGGGGCCGCAGCTGTCCTCGCTGCCCCCGTCACAGGTGCGGCAGCCGCAGCCGCTGCAGCAGCCGTAGCAGCCGCAGCCGCTGCTTCTTCTTGTTGAATTAACGCTTGTGGACGCCCTACAAAATCAGCTGGGTCCTCTTGGAGGGCTGCTATGAGGGACTTTTTATCTCTTCTCTTCTGCCTTCTCTTCTCAGCTTGCTCTTGCCACTTTACTGCCTCAATGAGCTGCAATTTAAATTTATCAATTTTCTTAGGTTCTGCTATGGCCATTTCTGCTTTTAACTGAGTTTCCAGGAAACTCATACTTTTTCTTCCATTCTCCTAAATATCTTGCTGATCCGGGAGAATAAGTGTTCATAAATTTAGGATCCCCCATTAATTGGGGTTTACTGTTTCCCTTTCCCATAGTTGCAACTTTGGCACAAGCAAACGATCAGTCACAACAGCGCGGGGATCGTCCACTGTATCAGGCTTCTACAGGTACTAATTACCTGCGGATACAGCCGTCCACCACACTCAACTTTTCAATTTTTACTTGTGCCCAACAAAATACACAGTTTAAATAGGTAGTGACACTGTTCTATTCAGCCGACAATAGTCCGTCAACTACCATCAATCACACGTTCTCATTCACTCACACGCTCTCATTCACTCACACGCTCTCATTCACTCACACGTTTCAGTATCCCTGATACTTTCTTTTCGTCCCTGACGAATAGCGCTTTTACTTTTCAAGTGTCCCTGACACTGCTATGTCCCTGACATAGGTTTCGTCCCTGACGAACTCTGCAGCTGCTTTCTAGTGTCCCTGACACTGCTATGTCCCTGACATAGGTTTCGTCCCTGACGAACTCTACAGCTGCTTTCTAGTGTCCCTGACACTGCTATGTCCCAGACATAGAAGTCAACGCAGCTCACCTATTTCTGCAGATACGTCTCTTGTCCGGCCTCCGTCAAGCAGCAGAAGTGAAGAGGATCTTTTCAGGCGAGTAGACACCGACCTCCCGTCGAATTCACGAGGGTGGATTTTCCTCGGTCCCCTATGGGACCGACTGCGCGCAGTTTTCCAGCGTCCTCGTCCTCCTCTTCACCGTTGATGCTGTATTGGAAACCGGGCGGAAACACCAATAAATGTTGGTTCTAATCAAACATCTACACAGAGACTTTCTTTTCTTTGTTCTAGGTTGAGCTCGTGACTTTTAGGAGACACACACTCGGTGATGTCCCCGGCTGCGCAGCCCCGAGCTCGCCCAGAACACTTTATGTGATGTGGTTACATGACTTCCAGGCACCATCTCACTTTACACAACAGGGGAAAGTTGAAACATAGGTTAACTTCAAAGTTCATACAGAGTTCACATCCATATCTTTACATGTCTTGGTGATTTGCACAGAAAAACAGAGAACATCCTTGACTGTGATATGCCTGGTTGCACCCTTTACATAAATCTGTCTGCAAAATGACAATTCTCATAACACAGTTAGCAATTTACAATGCCCTTATTCTAACACTCCCCCTCGTCTACTTTATGTTGACACTGACTGTTGTAGGCAGGGTGGAGGACAGACCAAGCTCAAGGAAAGATTTGGTGGGTGGCCAAAGTTGATCATCAAGCTGGACATCTACCACTTCAAGCGGCGGCTGGCGGCTGGCTGTACAAATGATGCTCATCCTCTCTACCCCATCTTTATGGTCAAACTGTCGTGCTGCATCTTTGAGTCGGATGCCAGTGAAGTCGCACTAGTGTGGCGAGCCAAGAAGGAGCAGCTAAAAAGGGAAGGTGTGCCTGGTATCACTGACAAAATAGTGGACCAGCACATCACTAAGGAGGACCTGGCTCTGCACTGTGGGAGGCAGACAAGAGGAGGGCAACAAACTGTCTTATTAATCAAACAGCTTCTGAATGAGCTGATGGGAATTAAAGGCAGAGATCTCCTAGGTGTGCCTGTCTTGGACCAGGAGAGGATGCAGCACATTTGGAATGTCCAAAAGAGGCATGTTAAATGTATACAGGATGAACCAGGTGTGCACCGCTATACTGAGACAGGAAGCACTGGAGGGCATTATCCTGCCAAACTCCAGGTGTGCCAGGGGAACTACATCCCTTGAATCCTTCCACTGCCACCTGCACAGATTCATTCCAGGCCATCATTAATCACTATATGTAAAAATGGTTTTACTGTTTACTATTGTGTAGCCTGGAAACAATGACACTTGGAGTGCTGTTCAAATGCACAAGGACAACAAATTTATCTAATTTATAGTTGATTTTATTACTTTGTGTTTTTTTTTTTTCAAGGAACAAGTGCCAACAGCCTGAATTTCCAGCTTTACCTTCTTGAAGGCCTAAACAGATGAACCAAGACCGTGAAGCAGTGTCGTGTCCTGATGTTCTTCTTACTTTTGGGAAACTAGCAACCTGACTGACTTAAATTTACTAAGTGTGGCTGGCAATCCTCTTCATCAGGATCACAAACATGAGAGAGACCATTGAATCCAAGTGCACAGATGTTTATTCACACAACACACAGTATAGACAAGGTGAGTTACCCTGGGGTAGACTGACAATGTTTCTGAAGCTCCCTGCTTTATACCTATGGTCAAGGGTTTGAGCTACGCCCCTTGACCCTCCTATTTTCATTTCAAAGTTATGTCCATTCACCATTATTAAATTCCCTTTTTTGGTCAGATTGGTGTATAGCCCCTTCTCAATTACTTTTTTTGAGATGCTGGGGGACCCACACCCCGCCCAAGTCTTCTACTAGGGCTTGGTGTGATTCTCCCCCCCACTTTTTCCCCAATGCTTGGTTGGATTCCTAGATACATACAGTGATATATGACAGACATTATCATATACTCATCCTTCCCATATATGGTTATGCTGCAGAGCATTTATACTCACACGTCTTGTTGATGTCACACATTATCCCTCTGTGCTTAATGCTTTCCTGTATGTGATATATGACTTTCCAAAGTTCTTCACACATTACATAGTTTGCCTAAGTGCTGTCTTAATCTCGCAGATTTTATACACAACAGCAGCTTCCATCACAGTCACGCCTCCCTCCCTGTTCAGCTATTCAGGAGACCTTGTGCACTGTGTCAACACACATAGTGTCAAGGTGTTTGGAAGGAAGATGGTCCCTTCTTTTCACCCACCTGAATACAGAATAC
Source organism: Mastacembelus armatus (assembly GCF_900324485.2). NCBI lineage: Eukaryota > Metazoa > Chordata > Actinopteri > Synbranchiformes > Mastacembelidae > Mastacembelus > Mastacembelus armatus. The sequence goes on from NW_022872939.1 coordinate 1,551,500, forward strand.
TGTTAGCAGGAATTTGATCATCTTTGTATTGTGCCTCCCAGGGGAACTGATAGGTGGCCTTCCTGGAGGTGAGTAGTTGAACATCCGGGTAAGCGAATCACTTTTGTCTTGCAGGCGTGTCGTGTTGTGTGTGTTGTGTGGTTCGTCTGCAGACTGGCGGCAGACTAGCTGTGGTTTGGCACACCTGGGAACCGGCTAGACTTTGAACGGTTCACTGGCTGCTGCATTCCGGTGCTGGTCGGGTACCTTTCTGTTTTGACCGGTGTTTGTTGCTATTTCCTGACTTAGCGCTCGTTGGCCTACCGGTTAGCTTAGCTAGCTAGTTAGCTTAGCTAACATGGCCTCTCCCTCTCTCTCTCTCTCCTGCTCGGTGTGCCACATGTTTAGTTATTCCTCTGCCTCCTTTAGCGATAATGATACCTGTATTAAGTGTAAGGTTCTGTTAGCCTTGGAGGCGAGGATCACTGATTTGGAAGCGTGGCTCCGCACCTTTGAACAAAAGCCAGCTAGCCTAGCCCCGTTAGCTGGTGTGGAGCCACCGAGCTCAGGGTCTGTTAGCGGTCCAAGGGCAGCTCCGGAGCAGCCCGGAGAATTAGCCTGGGTGACGGTCCGAAGGAAACATACTCCTAAGCAGAAGCCCACGGCTCATCACCTGCCTGTTCATGTTTCTAATAGATTTTCCCCGCTCAGCGACACACCCGCTGAGAAACCGACTCTGATAATTGGCGATTCCATAGTCAGGAACGTGAAGCTAGAGACACCAGCGACCATAGTCAAATGTATTCCTGGGGCCAGAGCGGGCGATATCGAGTCAAATCTGAAGCTGCTGGCTAAGGCTAATCGTAAATATGGGAAAATTGTTATTCACGTCGGCAGCAATGACACCCGATTACGCCAATCGGAGGTCACTAAAATTAATGTTGAGTCGGTGTGTAACTTTGCTAAATTAATGTCGGACTCCGTAGTTTTCTCTGGACCCCTCCCCAATCTGACCAGCAATGACATGTTTAGCCGCATGTCGTCGTTCCGTCGCTGGCTGTCTAGGTGGTGTCCAGCAAACGATGTGGGCTTCATAGACAATTGGGCCACTTTCTGGGGAAAACCCGGTCTGATAGCGAGAGATGGCATCCATCCCACTTTGAATGGTGCAGCTCTCATCTCTAGGAATTTGGCCAAGTTTCTTAGCCGACCTAAAGCCTGACAATCCAGGGTGGGGACCGGGATGCAGAGACTGTCTAAAACGCTTCTCTGCAGTTTCCTTAGAGCCGCCGCCCCCCTCAAACCACATAGAGACTGTGTCTGCCCCTCGAACATATAAATCAAATAAATCAGAAGTTAACAGAAGAGGAGTTATTCATAAAAACTTAAAATTAAGACCACTCCTCTTATTGAACAGAAAAACAGAACTGTCAAATGTGGATTATTAAATATTAGGTCCCTTTCTTCTAAATCTCTGTTAGTAAATGATTTGATAACTGATCACCAAATTGACCTACTTTATCTTACTGAAACCTGGTTACAGCAGGATGAATATGTCAGTCTGAATGAATCAACCCCCCTCAGTCATAAAAATTATCATGTTCCTCGAAGCACAGGTCGAGGTGGAGGAGTAGCTGCAATCTTCCACTCAAACTTATTATTAAACTTTCATCCTCAGAACAGTTATAACTCATTTGAGAGCCTCACTCTTAGTCTCTCACATACAAACTGGAAAACACAAAAACCAGTTCTACTTGTCATTTTGTACCGTCCACCTGTTCCTTACTCAGAGTTTTTAACTGAATTCCCTGACTTCCTGTCTGATTTAGTGCTTAGATCAGATAAAGTCATTATAGTGGGAGATTTTAACATTCATGTAGATATTGAAAATAACAGCCTCAGCATTGCATTTAATTCTATATTAGATTCAATTGGTTTCATTCAAAACGTTAATAAACCCACCCACTGTTTCAATCACACCCTTGATCTTGTTCTGACCTATGGCATCGAAATTGAACATCTAATAATTTTTCCCCCAAATCCTGTTTTGTCAGATCATTCTTTAATAACTTTCGAATTTAAAATGATGGATCATGCAGCGTCTGGAAGAAAATTCCACTACAGCAGATGTTTATCCGACAACGCTGTTAATAGATTTAAGAAAATGATTCCATCTTTATTTGCATCTATGCCAAGTATAAACATAGTGGAGGGCAGCTGCCTTAATCCTACGCCCTACCAAATTGATCATGTTGTTGACAGCGCTGTAACCTCACTGCGTGAAACGCTTGATTCTGTAGCCCCTCTGAAAAAGAAGTTAGTGATTCAGAGAAGACTAGCCCATGGTATAATTTACATGTTCGTACCTTAAAGCAGGCATCACGAAGGCTGGAAAGGAAGTGGCGTTCCACAAACTTAGAGGAAATTTTTCTAACCTGGAAAAACAGTCTACTAACATATAAAAAAGCTCTCCGTAAAGCCAGAACTGCATACTATTCATCACTAATAGAGGAAAATAAGAACAATCCCAGGTTTCTTTTCAGCACTGTAGCCAGGCTGACAAAAAGTCACAGCTCCGTTGAGCCCAGTGTTCCCTTAGCTCTCAGCAGTGATGAATTTATGAGTTTCTTTACAAATAAAATCACAACTATTAGAGATAAAATTCAGCAGATGCTTCCTATACCTGCAATAAATGAATCTTTTACTACAGTAGCTCTTGAATCATCTGTAGGACCTCAGTTATGTTTAGACTGCTTCTCTCCTATAGATCTCTCTGAATTTACATCAGTAGTTGCTTCATCGAAATCATCAACGTGTCTCTTGGACCCCATCCCGACTAGACTGCTTAAAGGCACCCTGCCATTAATGAACTCATCTTTATTGGACTTGGTAAATTTATCTCTAGTATCAGGCTACGTACCACAGGCCTTTAAGACTGCAGTAATCAAACCTTTACTCAAAAAGCCTAGTCTTGATCCAGGAGTCTTGGCTAATTATAGACCAATATCCAACCTGCCATTTATTTCTAAAATCCTAGAAAAAGCAGTTGCTAAGCAGCTATCAGACCACTTACACAGGAATGAACTATTTGAAGATTTCCAATCAGGATTTAGAGCACATCATAGTACAGAAACAGCACTGTTGAAAGTTACCAACGATCTTCTCTTAGCCTCAGATAATGGACTTGTTTCGATACTTGTCCTCCTAGACCTTAGTGCAGCATTCGACACCATTGACCACAACATCTTATTACAGAGACTGGAGCATGTGATTGATATCAGAGGAACAGCGTTAAAGTGGTTCCAATCCTATTTATCGGACAGATTCCAGTTTGTTCATGTCCATGATGAACCTTCCACACGAACAAAAGTTAGTTATGGAGTTCCACAAGGTTCTGTGCTAGGACCGATTCTGTTCACCCTGTACATGCTTCCTTTAGGATATATCATTAGGAAGCACTCTATTAATTACCACTGCTATGCGGATGACACTCAGTTATATCTATCTATTAAACCTGTTAACACAAACCAGTTAACCAGACTTCAAGCCTGTCTAACTGACATAAAGGCCTGGATGACCACTAAGTTTTTACTTTTAAACTCGGAGAAAACAGAAGTCATTATATTTGGGCCTAAAAATCTCAGAAATAACTTTTCTAAAATTATAGCTACTCTAGATGGCATAGCCCTGGCCTCCAGCACTACTGTAAAAAACCTTGGAGTTATTTTTGACCAGGACATGTCCTTTAACTCACACATAAAACAAATTTCTAGAACTGCATTCTTTCACCTGCGCAACATTTCCAAAATTAGGAACATCCTGTCTCAAAATGATGCAGAAAAACTAGTCCATGCATTTGTTTCCTCAAGGCTAGATTACTGTAACTCATTACTATCTGGATGTCCTAATATCTTAATAAAAAGCCTCCAATTAATCCAGAATGCCGCAGCCAGAGTCCTGACAGGAACTAGCAAGAGAGATCATATTTCTCCTATATTGGCTTCTCTTCATTGGCTCCCTGTAAAATATAGAATAGAATTTAAAATCCTTCTTCTCACATACAAATCCCTTCATAATCAAGCTCCTTCATACCTTAAAGACCTCATAGTACCATATTATCCCAATAGACCACTTCGCTCTCAGAGTGCAGGCCTACTTGTGGTTCCCAGAGTTCTCAAAAGCAGAATGGGAGGCAGAGCCTTTAGCTATCAAGCTCCTCTCCTGTGGAACCAGCTCTCAGCCTGGGTTCAGGAGGCAGACACTCTCTGTACTTTTAAGGCTAGACTTAAAACCTTCCTCTTTGACAAAGCATATAGTTAGGGCTGGCTTCAGGCAACCCTGAACCATCCCTTAGTTAGTTATGCTGCTATAGGCCTAGACTGCCCGAGGACCATCGGTGCACTGAGCTCCCCTACCCTAACCCCCCCCCCCCCCCCCCCCCCCCCCCCCCCTTCCCCTCCTCTCTCTTCTCTCCTCCCACCTCATGTATATTCCACCATTGAATGTCACTAACCTTGTGCTCTCTCTCTCCCCTAGTTTGTGCTCTCTCCCTCTCTCTCTGTTCTCTCTGTACCTTCTGCAGGTGTCCCTGGTCCTGGAGCTGTTTATCGCTGATGTGCAGTTACTGGCCCCACCACCTTGCAGTGTCTATTTGTTGTTTATTGTTGCTGTTCTTTTCTCTCTGCTCTATCCACTCACCCCAACCGGTCGAGGCAGATGGCCGCCCAAACTGAGCTCGGTTCTGCTGGAGGTTTTTTCTTCCGTTAAAGGGAGTTTTTTCCTCTCCACTGTCGCCAAGTGCTTGCTCATAAGGGAATTGTTGGGTTTTTAGTTTTAGTTTTTGTAAAGTGCCTTGAGATGATTTGTATTGTGATTTGGCGCTATACAAATAAAATTGAATTGAATTGAATTGAATAGGTATAGAGTACCTGTACCAGCAGACAGGAAGGGACTGACTGGGCAAGACTGACCAGATGCTGGAGGATGTAGGGACTGAGGAGGAGTCAGAAGATGAGGGCTTTGAAGATGCTGGTGTGGACCCCACTCTTAGGTTGTTAAATTTTACAACCCCATCCTCTGACTCATCCGCCGCTACCACAAGCACAGCCGGCATCACTGGAGCTCCTATTCCTGCCACTACTAGTCCCATTGAGCCTGCATCCGAAGCAACTGGGCAACAGCTGGTATGAAAATACTTTGCCCAGTGACTTAGTTTGTTTATCAGTTTTAATTTGTATTCATTTAACATTATTTTTATATTACATTTTCCAGACAATCCATCTTTAAGAACAAAGGAGACATGCAGAGTTGTGGAAACTACAAAGGAATAAAGTTGATGTGTCACACAATGAAGTTATGGGAAAGAGTAGTGGAGGCTAGGCTGAGGTCAGAAGTGAGCATTTGTGAGCAGCAGTATGGTTTCATGCCAAGAAAGAGCACCACAGATGCAATATTTGCTTTGAGAATACTGATGGAGAAGTACAGAGAAGGCCAGATGGAGCTGCATTGTGTCTTTTTAGATTTGGAAAAAGCGTACAACAGGGTTCCAAGAGAGGAGCTGTGGTTTTGTATGAGAAAGTCTGGAGTGGCAGAGTTGTATGTCCGAGTGGTGCAGGACATGTATGAGAGCTGTAAGACAGTGGTGAGTGTCAGGTTTACGCTACACTGACATGGTTCTTTTCCCTGAAGGCAATGAAACACACGACAACTTTGTACCGAGTATATACTCTGCAAGTGAAAATAGGCCTCAGTTGCAGATGGAGAGAAGAGACTTTCTTCTCTCCCCCATGCGACCTTGACTCTCCTTCGCCCTCGCCGCCTTTCACTGAGCAGTCCTTTATTTTTATAGTGAGGAACAAACAAGGCACATGATGCGAGTGCAGTTAGAAGTTTCAGCTCATCATTTACACAGATCAAAAGGTTATGTGGTTTATCTGGGAAGATAGACACCTGCTAAAACATCTTACACAAACATGGTATTGTCTTAAACTATGTTTCTGCCTGGTTTCGAACCAGGGACCTTTCGCATGTGAGACAAACGTGATGACCACTACACTACAGAAACTGACACAATCAAAAATAAACAATATGACATGTGCAGTAGTGCAAAGATGCTTTACAGTATTATCACCAATTCTGTGCATATTTTTGAATGGAGTAAACAGCAAAGCCAGTTGTAGTAGGTGGTCCTGTCAATGGCTTTATTCTTTTCCAGTTCTTTTAAAAGTGTCAGGTTTACGCTACACTGACATGGTTCTTTTCCCTGAAGGCAATGAAACACACGACAACTTTGTACCGAGTATATACTCTGCAAGTGAAAATAGGCCTCAGTTGCAGATGGAGAGAAGAGACTTTCTTCTCTCCCCCATGCGACCTTGACTCTCCTTCGCCTCTTTTCACTGAGCAGTCCTTTATTTTTATAGTGAGGAACAAACAAGGCACATGATGCGTGGGTGCAGTTAGAAGTTTCAGCTCATCATTTACACAGGACAAAAAGTTATGTGGTTTATCTGGTAAGATAGACACCTGCTAACACAAACATGGTATTGTCTTCAAATCATGTTACACAATGACAACAATTGTACTTTTGACCTCATGACCCCAACAGTGAGGTGTGCTGTAGGGGTGACAGAGGAGTTCAAGGTGGAGGTGGGACTGAACCAAGGATCGGCTTTGAGCCCCTTCTTGTTTGCTGTGGTGATGTACAGGCTGACAGATGAGATTAGACAGGAATCTCTGTGGACCATGATGTTTGCAGATGACATTGTCATCTGTAGTGAGAGCAGGGAGCAGGTGGAGGAACATCTAGAGAAGTGGAGGTTTGCTCTGGAAAGGAGAGGAATGAAGGTTTGCTGCAGTAAAACAGAGTACATGTGTGTAAATGAGAGGGACTCAAGTAGAACGGTGAGGTTACAGGGAGTAGAGGTGAAGAAGGTGGAGGATTTTAAGTACCTAGTGTCAACAGTTCAGAGCAACGCAGAGTGTGGAAAAGAAGTGAAAAGACGTGTGCAAGCAGGTTGGAATGGGTGGAGGAAAGTGTCAGGTCTGATGTGTGACAAAAGAGTGTCAGCAAGAATGAAAGGAAAGGTGTACAAGACAGTGGTGAGACCAGCAATGTTGTCTGGTTTAGAGACAGTGGCACTGAGAAAAAGACAGGAGGCAGAGCTGGAGGTAGCAGAGCTGAAGATGTTGAGGTTCTCTCTGGGAGTGACGAAGATTGATAGGATCAGGAATGTGTACATCAGAAGGACAGCTCATGTTAGATGTTTTGGAGAAAAAGCCAGGGAAGCCAGATTGAGATGGTTTGGACATGTTCAGAAGAGGGACAGTGAATACATTGATAAAGGATGCTGAGGTTAGAGCTGCCAGGAAGGAGGCCTAGAGGAAGACCAAAGAGGAGGTTCTTGGATGTAGTGAAGGAGGACATGAGGATAGTTGGTGTGGGTGAGGAGGATACAGAGGATAGGGTTACATGGGAGGCAAATGATTCACTGTGGCGACCCCTGAAGGGAGCAGCCGAAAGGAGAAGAAGAAGAAGTTTTTACTGATTGTATGTTCAGAGCTGTGTTTTCTTTGTGTTAATCTTGGTTTATCTTATTTATAACTTATATGTCAATGCTGTAATGTTGCCACAACATGGCACAGGAATGAGTGTGAGTGTGTGTGGTTGTGTGTCTATATGGACTGCAAAAGACTGCTAACCTGCCTTTCACCCAGAGAGATGGGATAGGCTCCAGCAGATCATGTGATCCTAAATAGAACTAAGTGGGTGTAGATAACGGATGATAGATGACATGTAACAGGTCACTCTAGCTAATGTTCCTGTTTCATCTGACAAGTCCCCAGCATGTGGAAGGACACCAGATAATCCTAGGAGACCAGAAATGATTGAGGTAAAGCACATTGGGGAGTGGTGCGTTGTTAATTATGACAATGAAGCATACCCAGGTATCATCATGGATGCAGAAGGGCATAGTGTGAAAGTTAAGTGTATGCAACGCCATGGCATAAACAAGTTCAAATGGCCAAGTCTTCGGGACGACATCTGTTGGTACCATGACTGGCAGGTACTTTGCCTAATACCAGAACCACAGGGTCTGAACAAGCGCTCTGTACAGATTGAAGCGTCTGCATGGAAGTATGTGGAACAGCAACTGCAGAACTGTGCCATGTCTCTGCAGAAAGGGAGAGACTGTTTGGAGATGCGTCCAAGTGATCTTTCTGTAATATTCTGTTTCAACTGTTCTCCACTTAAAAAACATTTTTCTTCTTGTTCTACAGTTGAATGTTTTGCTTTAACTGTGCAGAATGATGTTTGAGTTGAGTTTAACGCTAGAAGGCCACATTAATGTCTCATTTTGGACATCTTTATTCAATGGCTGCATGCAGGTAGAGTGGATCAAAACCAGTCTGTTCAACTGGTAATTTCCCCTTACATGGGAAAAGGCATTTTTTTACATAATTTTCTTGCATTGTTCCTTGCATTTATGAGGCCATTCAATGACATTTCACAGCGTGTCCACCCTGTCATGACCAGGGTCCACTCTGTCATGTCACTGTCCACCCAGTTATTTTCATGTTCTATGAAAATAAACAAATTATTTTCACAAGTTAGTAACATCTTTTGTGTGATTCCTTTATAAACAAATGAGGGCCAAATAGTATTGTTTGAAAGTTTGACCAGATATCTTTGTTGTTAGATTTTATTTAGAAAAGAAAGTGCAACTCCCGCAGATTTTACAGAGAAACAAATAGTTTGCCATAATTTCATTATTATCCAAATACTTTTCCCATTAACTAAAATATATTGTTGAGAAAGTGACTAAATAGTTTTCTGAAAATGTACATTTTATAATCACTATGTAATTACAGTGTATTTATTCTGCTTTGAAATTGTCCATGACAGGGTGGACATATTTTGCTGTTTACATGTAAATTGTCTGCTTGCAGTTAATTTATAAAAAGTGTGGGAGCTTGACCAATATGCATTTCTAACATCATAACATATAATTAATACATCCATCCATCCATCCATTTTCTACCGCTTATCCGGGGCCGGGTCGTGGGGGCAGTAGCCGAATCAGGGATACCCAGACTTCCTTCTCCCTGGACACTTCCTCCAGCTCTTCCGGGGGGACACCGAGGCGTTCCCAGGCCAGCCGGGAGACATAGTCCCTCCAGCGTGTCCTGGGTCTTCCCCGGGGCCTCCTCCCGGTGGGACATGCCTGGAACACCTCCCCAGGAAGGCGCCCAGGAGGCATCCGAAACAGATGCCCGAGCCACCTCAACTGACTCCTCTCGATGTGGAGGAGCAGCGGCTCTACTCCGAGCTCCTCCCGGGTGACCGAGCTCCTCACCCTATCTCTAAGGGAGCGCCCGGCCACCCTGCGGAGGAAGCTCATTTCAGCCGCTTGTATCCGCGATCTCGTTCTTTCGGTCATGACCCAGAGCTCATAATTAATACAATGAATATAAAGTTCAATGGAAAATCTCAGCTTTTTTGTTGGGAAATGGGGAAGTCTCAAAGGCACCTTATGGTGATATTGACTCAGGTATTTGTACTGCAGATTATAAAGATTATAAATGGAACAGCAGAAAGAAAGTTTGGACTGAGTGAAAAACCTGTCAGGAACTGGAGCTATGAATAATTAATTTTTAATGCTATAAAAGAGGCAAAGGTTGATCATGGTCAGAAAGCTCAATGGTGGGGAGCAAATATAAAATTTTCACATTAAAAACATTATTTTATTATTAATAAAAGTATTAAGACAATTTGTTTCATAACAGAACTCAGACTGACTTCATACAAATGCAAGACCAGTCTTCCCAGCATGTGTCATCATTTGTGACTGTGTCAGTGCCTCCAAACAGTGACTCATTTTTCTTTATATTGATTCAACATGTCATGGCAGCATGTTTATCCATTAGACACAAAGCTTGAGATAAGAGGATTATGGCACTACAGTAATTTTTCTGAGGAAAAAGTCAAAAGTCAAAAGTCAAAATTCTGAACATTAGAAGTCTGAGAATAAAGTCAGATCTGAATAGTCGAAATTAAGATAAAGGCAAATATCCAGTACAATAGTCCATGTGCTGCCTTTAAAGTTAAAAGTAGTTAAGGTATGTTTAACCCTCTGGGGTCTGAGGGGGTTTTTGGGGCCTGGACAAATTTTGACATGTCCTGACATTTGTGCTTTTTTCAGTGTTTTTTAAACATATTAATGTCTAAAGTCTAATAACACTGTAATCAGCACAAAATTGGCTACAATAATATGTGAGCAGCAAGTTTATACATGATTGTGTTTTTGAGAAAAAAGTGTTTATGCATGGTTAGTGAAAAACTACAATTTTTTACTCACTGAAATAAGACCATAAAAGACAAACCTTGAAGACCTGCATGTTGTAGGCTAAAGTGTTTACTTCAGAGTGCTGTGAAAGTCATCTTGTTCACACATTCACAGTAAACAATACACTGATTTAAATTTTCTAAGACACTTTTTGTCCAGAAAGGCCATATGCAAGAGGGTGTGTCTGAGGATGAATAGTCATGTGATTTACCTGAGAACACAAAAGACACACTGAACGACCAGACAAAGACCCGCATAATGAGCCTTTCAGTCAATGTAGATGGGACGGATTAGTGCAGCACAATACAAAACAATGAGGAGCCAAACGATCCTCATTTGAGTTAAAATCAGTGTTTTTACTCTGAGGACAAGCTAAACTATTTGTCTCTGTGTGGAATGTAAGGAGGGCCGCTTCACGTGCGTAACGCGCCATCATCCAAACGCGCCGAAAAAGTGAGTAAATTCTATGATGAATTTGATATTTTGTGTCATTTCTCGGGGGCGTGCACATATTTACCTGGTTCACCTGAGATTATTTACATGTGAACAGTGGACAGTGTACAAGGCGGGACCTGTAATGAGGTGAGACGGGAAAAATCGGACTTCTCCTTACGTTCATACGGATTAAATCAAAAATGATGATTTGTTTTTGACTTGAATTGCTTCACTCAAAAGAAAACATTTCAAGCTTTCTAGCCATATTATTCTTATTTTTATGAGGCAAGTATTTGCTGAGATTCTGGTTGTTTTATTTATGCGTCTGTGAAGAGAAATGGCAGAGACAGAAAAGTCAGAGAGCGCACCCTGTCGGCTTTCTTTATTTAAAAAAGCACAACGTTTTGTTGTTATTATGATGGTATACCACTAAAAGTAGACCCTTTACAGATTTGAATGATATACTTCTTTTATCTGTACGGTCAGAATTGACAGAGTAATTTAAGTTTGTTTCGGCCTTATCAGAAAAAGATGCGTCAAAACGCGCCGGCTCGTGCGTCGACCCCAGAGGGTTATACTGCTCATGTTAACAAGCATTTCTCTTTGTGTGAGAACTTCAGGATGTTCATAAAAAAGATTACTATCCAATCCTGCTACTTCCAAGTTACTGAGTGCGTGAGTGGGGACAACCTTTTGCTGACACATGGTGGTTAGAAGAAAATTCATTTTCTTACCAAAGACATTCAATTGTTGCATAAGACGCTCTGAACGAAATGAAGCTGTACTGCCAGGGTCTAAAAAGGTGTATGTATGTATAATCCTATCTCCTTTGACCGATTTCACTTGCACGGGTAAAACAGACAACAATCACTCCTTCCAACTCCTGCATGGCCTCACATTTCCATTGGAGAAGGAGGGGCAATAGAGGTCCCCTCCGCTGTCGGTTGTTCTGTATCCATGCTTGACCTTTTCCTACGGATAATGTGAAGTACAGTAGGGTGTTTCCTCTCACATCATCCGTTCCTTACAGTCTTTGTTCACGTGTCCATTACTCAAGCAGCCAAAACACAGTCCTTTCTCCTTTAGAAAACCTATTTTGTCTTCATGTCTCATTGCCTTGAACCTTGGACAATACTCCATGCTGTGATCACGACTGCAACATACACACCATTTGGCACTGTCAGCTAAATCACGGCTTAAACTGTTCCCTTCGCTAGATGCACTCCTTGCCGTAACGTTAGTAGCGAAGCTGTTTCCTCTACCAAAGGACGACCTTGAAATGCCTTTACTTTGCCCTCTTGTCTGGGTTGTAGATTAAGCATCCTGTATGTCTCCAAAAAGTGGGTCGGAGAGTATTTTTGTTTGCTTTTCTATAAACGCAACCAAATCATTAAAACGGGCTCTGTATTTCTGTTTTTCCAAGATGTCGTGAACCTTTGTTCTCCATTGTTCTCTCATCTTAAATGGGAGTTTAGCAACAATTCTTTTCATATTAGCTGGCATATCCAATTCTTGCATATGTTGTAGTTCTTCCATTACATTGCAGCAGCTCCTTAAAAACAATAAGGACCACAGCAACTTCACATCCTCGGAACACACATTTGGCCAAGCCAGGAAATACAAACAGTCTGCATTGTTAGCCTTTGATTCTGTTCCATGCTCGAATGCACTAATAAAATGTAAATACTGCAGTGGCATAGATGTCAAATGCCTGTGAGGAAGGCTCAAGTTGTTCATTAACCGCAGGAGCTTGTCTGACATTCGTCAGCTGCAAATCCTGTATACTATTAGTGAGTGATACCTCAATTCCAGTCTCTATTTTTTGTTTTAAAGAGACTGGTGCCTTGGGTTCCAGAGGACTGAATGTTGGGACGAATGATTGAACTTCAGGGTTGAGTGTAGTATTGTTTGTTTTACTATATCCTTTTGAATTCACAGTTACTTTAGTTTGGCTTCCACAGTCCGTGGCAGCTTGCAGAACAGCTATTTTCGCATTTGAAGTTTCAATTTCTGCTTCTAATTCGAGCATTTCCGTTTCTCTTCTCAGCTGTTCCTGTCGTACCTCCAACTCATGTCTTTTCTTTAAAACAGCCGCGCGGGCCAAAAGAGCAGCCCGGTCTGCTTCCACTTTGATACGTTCAGAGGTGTTAGTTTTTCTTGTTTTATTGCTACAAGAGCTCTTTTTATTTGACCCTTTGCTTGAAACATTTGATATACTATCCTCTGGATTCACGTCATCAACCGTGCAACCTTTAGGCACATTTTGAATTTGAATATTAGACCCTTTCCCCAACCATGATTTCACATCAGACATAAAGGAATCTTCAACCAGCATTTTAGCCTTGAACCACACATTGTGTTTATCACTTACTTCCACAGTCATTAAAGAAATATAAGGGCTTCATTAATCCTTTTAAGATCATCACACAAACCAAACATTTTTTTAAGAGTACATTCAACGTCAAAGCAGTTATTTTTATCTATCAATCCTTTAACATTTTCTCTTAACCTTCTAATTTGATTAAATAAATCTTTCCTGTTGCACTGCAATCTTTCTATCTTTTTTGCATTTCATTGTCCTTCATTTCAGCAGAAACTCCAGAGCCGACATTCGAACACTCATCCATATTTATCGCTTTGTTTAATTCAGTTCAAACGCATGGTAGACCAAATAACTGTTTAGAGAATGTTTATTCTTCACTCTAAGACCAATGCATTGGATTTACGCTCACAAACTGTGTGCACACATATTAAATGGCCATTAATAACTCGTAGCGCTACACATACCTCTGTACAGAGCCGTCGGGCGCCTTATTAAACCATCCAAGACGATAGTTGTCACCGGATCCTGAAATTCACTTTCTGCATCCTCCTGGAGGCCGGCGTCCTCTTCTACCAAACGATGCGGCTGTATGTTGGCTATTAATTTTAGCCTTCCCACTAAATAGTGCGATTCACCGTAGCCATCTTCACACACTCACTGCTACTGTTCATGTATCTTCTTCTTCCAAGCAAAAACAAAAATGGCGTATCTTGGACCCACATAGTGAAGCAAGTTTTTTTGACAAATGTAGTGTCCTGCTCCTAATCACTAGCAAGGACGCTACTTACTTACCAGAAGATGTGTCTGACGCGTTGTCCAACTTGTTGGTGATAAAATTAAATAATGGGCTATCAGCCATAGGTACGAATTAAATGTTTACAACTTTATTAGGAACTTTAACATTTGAACCCAGGGTCTCCTGTTTTCTAGAGAGGTACCAAGAATGGAAGCAATGCTGGCTGACTGGAGAGAGAGCACAGAGGCAACACCCCATGATCCAGGTAAAATTGTGAAAAAATGAGGCCAGAAGACACATTGCACATCTTCTTTAATTCTCCTTTTTGCAAGATTTATGGTAGACTCCCAAGTCTCTCTGGACCTGTAACCCAAAGTTTGATCTATGGAAACCATCTTTGCTGTAGCCACTAATTCCCAGTCTTATCTTCCCCTTTGCTGCTGATGAGACATGTTAGGTAACAGCCATTGTCCGCACGTTGGATTTAATTAAATTCCGTTAGTTATTTTCCCCTGTTGGCTCATTACATGCACTGTATTTAAAGACTGATTTCATTAAAGCTCCTTTCAACTTTCAGAGGTAAACTGTTCATAAAACCATGAGCTCAGGTGGTGAGAAGAAGCACTACCAATCTGGTAATTTGGCCGAATGGTCTAAGACGCTGGATGAAAACTCAAATCTTGATTGAGGCATGGGTTCAACTCTAACCAGTGCCAGTTCCTTGACATTGTATAAGTTGTTCCTGCAAAGTTTTCTTTTTTCAGAATCTTCACTTTAAGAATTAACTTGTTGTGACTTGGATGTTAATGGAAGACACACCACATAGATTCAGTGTTTGCTGGTTATGTTTGTTAAATCACAGTTAATTGTGTAATTGTTGCTTGTGTTGCATAGTGGTACATGACAGAGCTCATGCTGGTTGATGCTGCCTTGAACACCTACTGTTTACAAAGCACACTCAGTATTCTAAACGTTTCCCTTATTAGACTTGCCAGTGTCGATGGACCACTCACATAAAAACAGTGCATCCATAGTTGAATGGATTTCCTGGGCTAATATGAGAACAAGAGCAAAGAGATAAATCTGTCAGTTATATCTGAGAGGTTATCCTGTTAACAATGACTAAACCTGCTCCTGAGCTGGTTTGAGTTTGCAGATGTGTTGCTGGGACAACAATCACACCATGACTTTGGAAGAACCAGAAGATCCAGGATCATGTCAAATAGCCAGTGAAATTATCTGGCTAACCAGTTATGAAGAACACACGTCTAGTTTGTTTTTTACTTTCTTGTTTGTTTTTGAGCTTTGAAGCTTGGAACGACCTTGTTTCAGCTTAGTTTTAACAGATTGGTGTTACTGTCCTGAAATGCAGCCTAATATTACGAAAACTTGCATAGACCAGTGGTAGTGGTGAGTTGAACCCATGACTCAACTGAGAGTGGAGAATAAATCCAGCACCTTAGACTAAAAAAGAGACTTGAGTGGTGAAGTGTTTTGACTCAAGAAGAAGCCCAGTTACCATGACTCAACTTCTGGATAACTTAACATGGATGACTGACATGAATCTTCACAGACTCTCAGCCAAGCTAACAGATGAAATTCTCCCAAACAGCTGGTTGCAGTGGGATTTGAATCCCATGCCTCAAACGAGACTAGAGGTTAAACCCAGCAACTTAGACCACTCGGCCACATTACCAGGTGTCTTATATGTCTTGCCTTGAACAGAGGTATTTCCATTAGAAAAATAGGAAAAAACATTTGTCGGTACACAATAACTGTTCAAAGCAATGGTGGAGGAACAAGTCCACTTGCTTATTAATGAAGACATAATGTCTCCAGGTCCAAGTAACTGCTGGGCATAGAGTCATAACTGTGACTTACACTCCACAGCAACTTATATATTTATGTTTATGTTATGAGTGACAAGACTCCATCCACCCTCTGCTGCTACTGTAGTTGCTGGGTGGTAAACATCAGTCACACCTCATCAACATCTGCCAGTTGGACAACCGCCAGAATAGCCACATCTGTGGCACCATTGCACCCACTGGCCAAGAGCTCTTGGCAGGTGACCCAGTAATTTCTCTCAGCCTTATTCAGCACCACCCCTTTAAGGTTTTTGGGGGACTATCCGTATATTTAACACTGACCGTCAGGCTGTTTATTCTTGGGTTTGGTCACAGCTAACATTGGTAAGCTCAGGCTGAGTTTTCTGCACCTCACATGCAATAGTCAATAAACAACTTCTGTTTCTGCCTGGTTTCAAACCAAGGACCTTTCGCATGTGAGGCGAATGTGATGACCACTACACTATAGAAACTGACACAGTGCATAAAATACAACATTGTACAATAAGCCAATAGGGCACCTCTTTGGAGAAGCTAAATTCAAATGATCCAAAGTGTTTCCATCCATTCATCCATTTTCTATACCCGCTTTTTTCCTGAACCAGGGTCATGGGGATCTGCTGGAGCCTATCTCAGCTGTCTTTCGGGTGGAAGGCAGGGGTACACCCTGGACAGGTCACCAGTCCATCACAGGGCCACATAGAGACACACAAAGACAGACAACCTTACAATTTAGATTTGAGTTACAATTTAGATTCACCCATCAAACTAACATGCATGTTTTTGGACTGTGGGAGGAAACCAGAGAACACCCACGCAAGCACAGGGAGAACATGCAAACTCCACACAGAAAGGCTGGGTTGCAAACCCACGATCTTCTTGCTGTGAGGGAACAGTACTAACCACTCATCCACCATGGTGCCCCGAAAAGTGCTTCATCTTTAGCAAATCATAAAGGGGATCAGATTTTTCTTTAAAAAATACAGATGTGCTCCTTTAATGTAGAGGGTAATAGGTTTGCTTCAAACATCAAAAGCACCTGCACAGCATCCTAGAAAGCTGGAACAACTAAGTACTGACACATGGCATTTTAAACCTGCTTTTGCATTGGCCAGGAATCAAACCCAGATCAGATCAGTCTCTCTGTGCTTCCTTTGATGAGCGTACCTGATGGAGGCTACACTGTACAAGTCACTCTCAAAAGCCAATGACATGACAGTATCCATGACTAAATCCATCACCATTTGTACTCACACCTTAACTAAGACTGTAGTAAAATAATCAATCAGGTATCAGCACAGCGATGCCTCCAGCTGGTGGTTTGCAGGTTTCACAGCTCTTCTGTAGATCTCAGAACAACTCAAGTGCAGCAGGAATTTGAAAACTGGTTATTTCATTAGACATTTTCTCATTTCTGTTTTGTGCCCATGGCAATAAAAATACTCTTAAAGGCCATAATATGTGTATAAGACTATGGCATCAGCTTGTGAAAATTCAGCTGAAACAACAGTTGTTTGAAGCTCCAAAGAATAAAATCCAAGAAGTCATGTCATCATGCTGGACACATAACCATTAAGTTGATGTGTCCATCTCATCCTACTGCTGGAAAGTGCAGGATACTTGGTCAGCACGGCTATACTAGTCTGTGTTGATGTTACAGTCTATTTTTAGACTGTCCTGTCAAATATGTTATAGGTAGATTAGTGGTGATGCATTCATGTGATGTCTCTTAGAAATACATTTTCATGGTTAAGAATCATGAACTGATCTGACCTATTACCCCAAAAATGCAGATCTTGCCACTAGATGACCTTATAAAAGGTATTGCAGACAAAGTGCAACATCTACAATGTCAATGAGTTCATCCAGTTTTCCTCTTGTTTTCTGTTTTAGCAAAACTGTTTAAGATTTCTTATCAAATTCTGATTGCTTTAAATAATTTCCATTATAGGCAATGTGAGGCAAGGCAAGTTTATTTGTATAGCCAAATTCATAGAGTAATTGAAAATCCCTTACAGAAATAAATGACAAGTTAAAAGTACACAGGCAAAAGTTAAATTAACTTGAAATAAATTAAAGGCGAATGAGCGCAGATGAAACACTTTCAGTTGTCATATGCTGAGCTAAAAAGAAAAGTTTTTAGTTCGCACTTACACAAAAATTAGAGATATTTGCAAGTTGAAAGTGAAAGTGACTACTATTGTCAAGTATGGTGACCCATACTCGAAATTCCCCTCTGCATTTAACCCACCCGAAGTGCACACACACAGCAGTGTACACACACCTGGAGCAGTGGGCAGCCATTGCTGCTGTGCCCGGGAAGCAGTTGGGGGTTCGGTGCCTTGCTCAAGGGTCTCACCTCAGTCGCGGAATTGAAGGTGGAGAGAGCGCAAGTTGTGAATTCTGAAATGACTAAATAGTGAGGCATGTTCTTTATTACAATTCCCCCCATTCATCAGACATATTAATGTCCACAAGCTTCTGGTTCTGCACACTTCTGATTGGGTGTATATCACCCTATCCAGGTAATCAGAATTAGTAAAGCAGGGATAATTGGAAAACAAGCAGGGAAGTGGCCCATGAGGAACATTGACTGCTTCCCCCTGGTCTATGGCTTATTGCTGAAATACTATATATATGTATATGTACATGTATATACATTTACTCTGCTTCAGAACACAGTTGAAGACGCAGCTGATCCATTACAGTATGAGCCTGACTCTTTATTCACTCTTTTTTCTTGTTGGCTCTGCTCGTTATGCCTTCTGGTAAGATGGCAGCTGTAGAGTTCCTGTTGGTGAGGGTCATAAGCAGCTGCTTAATTACAGACACTTCCTTCACATTACATATTTTTATTTTATTGACATTACTTTGTAGAAACCTGTTTTCACTTTAACATTAAAGAGATTTTGTAACTTTTTTCCTTCTATAGAAGGAAGTGAAACACATCACATGAACCCTCAGTGTTTGCTTTACAGTGACACCATGGACATGGTGGTCCTCATAGTTTAAGTCTGAAAACACTATATAGCCACAGTCACACAAGCACTCATCACAGAGTGGAGCTCTCACTTCCATAAATACACTTTGTTTCCAAATGAAATATTCAGTTCATACTCCAATGTGAATATAAACACCTTCTTGCAAATATATCACGTCAACAAATGTAAATAATGTACACAAACTTTACTATTGTCACACATCATCGATTTCCACACCACGATATTGTGACAGTGACTCAAACACTGATAACACTCCCATAGAGGCCCAGTCACACACTGCTG
Source organism: Mastacembelus armatus (assembly GCF_900324485.2). Taxonomy (NCBI): domain Eukaryota; kingdom Metazoa; phylum Chordata; class Actinopteri; order Synbranchiformes; family Mastacembelidae; genus Mastacembelus; species Mastacembelus armatus. The sequence continues at coordinate 1,570,450 of NW_022872939.1, forward strand.
ACACTTAGCAACGGTTACTAAGGGGGCGGGGCTTCAGCTTCTGGTGACGTTTGCGTCTCAAAATGGCGGCGACAATAACTGAACCAGAGCATGGAAACAGCGATAACTACTACAAAACCGAGATTAAAGAGGAGAACCAGGACCCAGGTTTCGTCTACCAGGACTATTACAAACATGAAATTAAAGAGGAGACTCAGAACCCGGATTGTATCGACTACGACCACTACGTCATTGTTATGAAGGAGGAGAACGCAGACCCGGGTTTTATTGACCAGGACCACAACAAAGGCGCATCTAAAGAGGAGGATCAGGATCCGGATTGTGTCGAACTGGACGAATACAAGAGCGGAATAAAGGATCAAGAGCACACAGATCAAGATTTCATCGACCCAGACCACCTGACCATCGAGCCCGACTTGTCCTCTGGTCCCAGCGATCAGCAGGTCAGTGTTCAGGACTTAATAGATAGAAAACTGAGGTCAAGCCAGTTTGACAGGTATCTTTCAAATCATTGTTTTCAGATGAGTTTACAGCAGGACAGACAGACAAAATAAAGTATTTACTCTTTCTAAAGATTATAAATAAATAATAAATAAATAGTTTATGTTAAAATCTACCTTCATTTCAATCCAGACTATAAAAAAGGTCAGTTTCTTTATGGGACTATACTATACTATACTATATACATACCTCATATGAAACCTGTTTACTGCACCACTTGTGTGATATGTGCCATTATCCTATTTCAGTGGGCTATAAAGACCCCAGTTCTCATAAGTAGAAGAAATAAATGATTACTTCTTTTTCCGTCTAAACCAGGGGTATTCAACTAAAATTTAAAGAGGTCCAGTTAGAGAAAATTTCTTGAAGCAAAGGTCCGGAAGATCATAACGTCTAACTAGTTAGTGTGAGATGTATTTAAGTAGCCTAGTAGTTTTATCAACATCTGCATGTAATCAATACCTGACTGTCAAATCAAATGAATTCAGTACAATTCAAAAACTTTCTGACAATATTTATTGTCATGTAACATACAACTGAACATATATGTATGGCTGTAGATATGTATAATGTTCTCTCATTAACTAAGTTCTCTCTCTTTCTCCGTCTCACTTTACAGTTTCTCTCCCTTTGTTTTCTACATGTATCGCTATCTTTCTTTTTCTAAACTGTGAGATGTTTCTTGTTCTAAACTGATATTAACAAAAGCAATCACCTCCCTTAGGATGCTGGGCCTTTACAAAAGAAACTAGGGCTGCACCTATCGATCATTTTTGGAGTCGAGTATTCTACAGAATATTTCAGCAATTACTCGAGTAATCGGATAAAATACTTTTGAATTTTTAAACAATAATTCTGGATACAATACAGTAATATTGTGTAATGCATGATAGGAACAACAGGTTACCTTGAAATGATGTTAACTTGTGTCAGCTCCGACACAAGGTAACACTTCAAATGCAAAGACACACACACCTACACACACCTAAAATGCAAAGAGATGAACCTTAGTCCATGCTGGTATGGTAAGAGACCAACTGAAAAACTGCCTTCAAGTAGACTTTATAGAAAACAGCAAGCCCCCAAAGGCAGTGCCATTAGTTCTATTCTGCACCCTGATTATTGGCTCAGCAGTGATGAGATTGATTTTGCTTCTCACGTTATTGCAAATGAATACACAGAAATTGATGGATTTCAGTCCAAACTTTTATCTAGTGTATTAAAGGAGGAATTGTGGGTACTCCTAACAAGCCACTCATTCGAATTGTACACACTGGGGGAAACCATTGGGTGACAGCAAGAAACATCTTTGCTGGTAGTAATAAGGTTTGCATTTATGATAGCTGTCGTGGCAAAAAGCACTTGGAGGCAAATCTCAGGTTAAAGGATGGCAAATTTAATAGACAAAGCAACAGAGTCACAGCGGAACATACGGTCTGCAGAACAGGTCAATACCGATTGACCGCGAACACAGAAAATGATCAGCTTTAATATCTGTTGAATAGTATTAATTTACACATAAGTCACTCACATGTAAGTCGTGCTGGCAGGATGGCATCTTCTTCTTCTTCTTTTCCTTTCGGCTGCTCCCTTTAGGGGTCGCCACAGCGAATCATCTGCCTCCGGATGGCATTCATAATATAATTAGCGTCTCTATGACTTTTCGTCTGCTTCCTAATGAATACAAAGCCGTGTCAAAAGTCTTTGTTGAATTAACACAAGGAGGTAGCAGACATTTTGTCTGTCAAGGTGTAAATTTCCCTCACAAAAACCTCTCAACAGTGTTGGACATCAGTGCCACACAAGCCTTATTGGGGATGTTAAGGCCAAAGGAAGACCCATTCGTGGTAATTTTTCCTAGTGTTCAGCAGCAAAGCAATAGCAGCAATTGTGGTTTGTTTGCAGTTGCATTTGCACATCCTCTATGCTGCAGGCCTGAGAATTGTCTGTTCCGTGAGGGACGGATGAGGGCAGAATTCACCAGGTGTTTCAGAGCCTCAACCAAGCAAAGCCAATTTTAGGCAAACTCCTGTCAGTGTGTAGTCCTGCACACAACAAAGAAATCATGGTGCAGTGCTCATTGTGTAATGGATGGTATCATCCCACCTGTGTTAACATACCTGCAAATGCCATTTTTGGTGAGGATGACTGGCACTGTCATCCTCAGTACTACACTAGGAAAATGTACATTGACTTGATATGTTGTAAAACAATGTTTTGTGCTTTCGTTATGTGACCTTTAGTTAGTAGTTCTAGTATGTTTTGTTTTACAATATTATTATTTTATTATTATAATTATACAGTACAATTGGGAGCGACAGACACTGAAGTAGGATAATGGCACATTTCTCCAAAAGGCTGCAGTAAAAAGTTTTCATATGAGGCATGCACTGTATATAGTATGGGATGTCCCCTATAAGAACTGCCAATTGTTTTTTTTCTGTTGATGAGAGATGGGGTTTTCCTAGCCCTCTGAAAAATACAGAAATTCATTACTCAAATAAACAAACACCTGTCAAAAAAGAAATGAACCATTTGATGGCAAATTTGAAAAAAAAAAAAACTGAAACATGACAACTTGTTATATTATCTCAATTCTGAGAAAAATGAAAGCGCGTTCTGTGTTGTTCCTCAAATTACCGTAATCATAGTAATATGCGCGTCCACAAATTTCAGTTGTGGGTTTTCTGAACTGCAGCTGGCTTAACCGCAGTAACCAGGAGGTCCAGTCCTCTGTTGTCAGTGATCAACAGCTCAGTGTTCAGGACTTAATCGATAGAAAAGGATTCATAAAGAGGCCAGAGTCAATGGTCAGTGCATCATCTGTTCTTTCTAATTTTATTTCAAGTGTGAAAGTGTCTAAGATCCAGCCTTTATGTTTATGTATTTCCCGGTGTGTGTTCTGGTTTCACCCAGTCCTGAATAAAACAGCTTAGAAGCAGGTCTGAGCCATTACCCAGCCAGTTTACTAAGGATGAGTGTTGCTAGTCTGATATTCTACTTATGCTACTCTGTTCTTTATCTGACCAGTACTTTATCAGTTTGGCATTTCAAGTCCACCATTGGATTTTTTTTCTTTGGAGTGTTCATAGAGAGTTTCTAGTGTGTCCATTAAAATTGTGACATTAATGGGGTTAATGAGGGTTAATGGCTAACGTCTTATGAAACTGTAATTAGCCCAAACTGCGCTACAATAATATGTGAGCAGCATGTTTATACTTGATTGTGTTTTGTGTGGTTAGTGATAAACTACAATTTAATTTTTAAGTCACTGAAATAGGCCATAAAACAAATACAGTACATTGGTTCACAAGACTTTGGAGAAAAGCATCTTGTAGCCTTAAGTGTTTGCTTCACAATGATGTGAAAGTCATTTTGTTCACTCATTCACAGAAAACAACACACTGATTTAAATGCTCCAAGACACTTTTTGTTTAGAAAGGACATATGCAGGTAGGTGTGTCTGACCATGAATAGTCATCTGATTTACCTGAGAAGACAAAGACCTCCACAATGACCCACATAATGAGCCTTACAATGCAGATGCAAATGTTTGTCATTTGAGTCGTGTTTTTCCTCTGAGGACAAAGTAAACTCTTCGTCTCTGTCTGGAACATACGAATTGATTCTTCACCCGCACAGAAAAAGTGAGTAAATTCTATGATGAACCTTGACGTTTTAGGCAAGGCAAGGCAAGTTTATTTATATAGCACAATTCATACACAGAGTAATTCAAAGTGCTTTACAGAAATAAGACAGGTTAAAAATACATAAGCAAGAATAAAAAATAAAAAGGCATGCCACCACTTTGTTACCATATTTGCCCCTTATGATATCGACTATCGGACCACGCTGACCCATATTTGTGGGTCCCCTACTTTCAGTTTGTCCCATCCCTGATGGACTAAAAGTACCTCAACACAGACTATCTGCGGAGACGATCCTGAGTCCCGGACTCTTACGTCTAGGATCGAGTAGACTACAGCTGGAGGTTCCAAACCCCTTATTTAAGTCTACAGGTGTTTAGACCTGTATTCTAAGGATAACACTAAAGCGCCAGGGTTCCTAACCCCTGAGTCCCTGACCCAATTGGCTTTAGATCGAAGGTTCCCAACCTAATCAACTTAGAGTACTGACCGTGAGTCCGATTGTCTCCCCCAACTGGACAAAAGTAGTGACAAGACAGTTTTAAAAAAGAAAAAATAAATAATAATAAAAAGTTAAAAATTAATATTAAAGGAAACTGAGTGCAGATAGATCAGTTTGGATGAAACACTGTCAGGGCTAGTCTGGTCATATGTTATATGCCACACTAAAAAGAAAGGTTTTTAGCTTGGACTTAAACATTGCCAGGGATGAGGCTTGTCTAACATCATCAGGAAGACTATTCCAGGTTTTAGCTGCATATAATTGAAACGCTGCTTCTCCCTGTTTAGTCCTGACTCTGGGCACGAGCAGAAGGCTGTCCCTGATGTTCTCAGAGTTCAAGATGGTTCATATGGCATCAGCATGTCAGAGATGTAACTTGGTGCTGAGCCATGAAGAGACTTATACACAAGCAGTGCTGTTTTGAAGTCTATTCTATGAGAGACAGGAAGCCAATGCAGAGATCTGAGAACAGGAGTAATGTGGTTGTACTTCCTGGTTCTAGTCAGGAGCCGAGCAGCAGCGTTCTGAATGTACTGTAGCTGCCTTACAGCTCGTTTTGAGAGCCCCGTGAACAGGCCGTTACAGTAATCTAACCTGCTAGAGATAAAAGCATGGATGAGTCTTTCCAAGTGTGGTTTAGACATGATCCCTTTGATTCTGGCAATGTTTTTGAGATGGTAAAATGCTGAAGATGTTATCGATTTAATGTGGCTGTTAAAATTCAAGTCTGAGTCCATGATTACCCCTAGATTTCTAACTTGATTTTTAAATTTTAGAGACAGAGACTTGAGGTGACTGCTGACACTTTCTCTTTGTTTCTGAGGCCCAAAGATGATTATTTCAGTCTTGCCACTGTTTATTTACAGAGAGTTGTTTTGCATCCACAGAGTGATCTGTTCAATACAGCTGCACAGTGAGTCGACTGGTCCATATTCACCAGCAGTGAGTGAAATGTAAATCTGAGTGTCATCTGCATAATTATGGTAGGACACATTATTGCTGCGTATTAACTGGCCTAAAGGAAACATGTAAAGATTGAACAAAAGGGGTCCCAAGATGGACCCATGGGGGACCCCACATGTCAACACCATTTGGTCTGAGACACAGTTACCAACTTCAATGAAATACTTCCTGTCTTCAAGATAGGACTTAAACCATTTAAGGGCAGTACCAGAGATGCCTATTCAGTCCTCGAACCTTTGTAACAGGATCACATGTTCCACTGTGTCAAAAGCAGCACTTAAATCCAGTACTACTAAGACAGAGATTCTGCCAGCGTCGGTGTTCAGACGAATGTCATTTGTCACCTTGATGAGAGCAGTTTCAGTGCTGTGATGGTGATCTGCTTCAGAGGCCATTTGGTCCTCAGAGTGGAATCGGTCAAAGTTCCAAGACTAAGTTAAGCTAACTAAGCTGCAGGCTGAGAGTGTCTTTGTCACCAAGCTGGTATACTCACTCTTACATTGGTCAGTTTTCTTGGTCTTGTTGTGGTGGACAGACCAGGGTCTGTGTGGCACTGAGTCGTAAAACTTGGTCTAACTTAAAAGTAATTGTTGCCAGACACTTCTGTGGTTTCTCAAAGCCAAATTTGGGTAAGAGAAAAAATTAGACTTAAGAGAAATTCTTTGATTTTAAAATTAAGCAAGTGCTTTAAATATGGTGCTGTACTTCCGAGAGTTGTGGCCTCTGTTTAGAAATGAAACTAGATAAAAAGTTAAAAGTTTATACTAAGAAAAGCTATTGAGGTGAGGCAAGCACACGTTTTAAGAAAAATAATTTTAAAAAATGAGAAAGTATGTGGATGAGACACAACACAAAATTACAGTTGAATGAAATAGACTCTGGATGTAATAGAACCCCAAGGAAACAAAACAGTTTTCATGATGTTCATGTTTCATAGTCATGTTGTAAATGTCGTTCATGGTTTTAGATTGTTCTATCATGTAATTTCATATCTTTTCTCCATTTTGCTTTTTTCTTCTTTTTTACAAATAGAAAAGAAGAACGGGAGTCAACAAGACCTTTACAACATTGCAGAGTTTAGAGATTAATCAACATGTTCACTCTGCAAAGAAAACGTACAACTGTGACCAGTGTGGAAAAGCCTTCTCACATTCAAGCAACCTGAAAACACATCAGCGTATTCACTCTGGAGAGAAGCCATACAGCTGTGACCGGTGTGGAAAATCCTTCACAGAGTTAGGCTCCCTGAAAACACATCAGCGTATTCACTCTGGAGAGAAGCCGTACTCGTGCGACCAATGTGGAAAAGCCTTCTCACAGTTAGGCCACCTGAAAACACATCAGCGTATTCACTCTGGAGAGAAGCCATACAGCTGTGACCAGTGCGGAAAAGCCTTCACAGAGTTAGGCTCCCTGAAAACACATCAGCGTATTCACTCTGGACAGAAGCCATACAGCTGTGACCAGTGTGGAAAAGCCTTCACAAAGTTAGGCTGCCTGAAAACACATCAGCGTATTCACTCTGGACAGAAGCCGTACAACTGTGACCAATGTGGAAAAGCCTTCTCACATTTAGGCAATCTGAAAACACATCAGCGTATTCACTTTGGACAGAAGCCGTACAACTGTGACCAGTGTGGAAAAGCCTTCACAGAGTTAGGCTGCCTGAAAACACATCAGCGTATTCACTCTGGACAGAAGCCGTACAACTGTGACCAATGTGGAAAAGCCTTCTCACATTTAGGCAACCTGAAAACACATAAGCGTATTCACTCTGGACAGAAGCCGTTCTGGTGTGACCAGTGTGGAAAAGCCTTCACAGAGTTAGGCTCCCTGAAAACACATCAGCGTATTCACTCTGGAGAGAAGCCCTACAGCTGTAACCAGTGTGGAAAAGCCTTCTCACATTTAGGCCACCTGAAAAGACATCAGCATATTCACTCTGGACAGAAGCCCTATAGCTGTGACCAGTGTGGAAAAGCCTTCTCACAGTTAGGCTCCCTGAAAACACATCAGCATATTCACTCTGGAGAGAAGCCGTACAACTGTAACCAGTGTGGAAAAGCCTTCACAGTGTTAGGCTCCCTAAAAACACATCAGCGTATTCACTCTGGAGAGAAGCCATACTGGTGTGAGCAATGTGGAAAAACCTTCATTAGGCCAAGTGCTCTAACAGCCCATCAGCGCATTCACACCAAGAAGAAATGTTGAAACTGACCGCTGTGGTTGATGTCTATATCAGAAAGCATAAGGACCCACCAAGACATTACACTGCTGTAAACAGAACATGTCCACAGGTCCAAAACCTTTGAAAATGTCCAGCATTTTGATAGTCAAGGGCCTCTTAATTGCTGGTGGAAACTGTGGGAGATAAGACTGGCTTTTGTCTTTGTTTCTCAATTACTATGAAATAGAGGCTGTGACGTAGGAGGTAGAGCAGGTCAGTCATGAACCAGAGTTGGTGATTCAATCCCTGGCTTCACTAGTCCACATATTTTAGTGTTTTTGGGCAAGAGAATGCAACCCAAGTTGCCCCTGGTGGCAGTTCCATCGGTGTGTGAGCGAATGGGCAAAGAGTAAAAGTGCTTTGAGTGGACTTGAGTGTAGAAAAGCTCTCTACAATGTAGTGAAATTAAATATATATGTATTGGACATTGTGTTTATTATGTCTGGTTTATGAATTATGAATGTCACAAACCATCTTCATAATTTTGGAGCACCAGATCCTTTGATGGCAGATCAACCAGACAATTAATGAGTACTACAGGATATCAGTCTACAGTCGGAGTGAGAGTTCCCTGATTCAGTGACGTATTTACTGTGTGAAATAACATAGATGATGCCAGTCACAGATGCCTTTTTAAGATTTATTCAACTATTTACATGGTAGATACATGCTATTTACATTGGGGGAAACAGAGGGAGAACTGGTCAGAGAAACTAGATGAATTAACAAATAAAACATTGTAACAGTATAACTGTAGGTTATGCAGTGGTGAAATCAATTCACGTTCTGTGTTTGAGTCTGAGGTCTAAACAGCAGTTTAGGAGGAAACTGTAAGTATCTATGGAGACCAAGTGAGATTAGTGTGAGACGACCAGCACAGCGATAGGATACTTGTCTGACCTCGGTCCAGGAAGTGCTCCATACTTGCTGTTGATTGGTTCACAGTCCCCATGACTGTGGTGGGGATTCACTGGTCTCTGTGAATCAAGAGACCAATCTTTTCTTTAAGTGTAAGTTTTTAAGAATATTTTTCAAATGGGAACAATAATTTCTTTTTCCACCCAGCAAAGTTCAAACACATGACAAACTTAGTAACTAACCAGTCAGTAGTTCAGCAACAACATAAATGAGAGTCAGTAAAACTACACACAGTTATATGGATTAATTACAAGCATGAGTGAGAGATAAACGATAGCACAGCTTCTGTATCACACTATAGTCCGACTGTGATAAAGAATAATACTCCTTTCTCAGTCCTGGAATGTGAACACACTCCTGCCTTAGGTATGCTACAAGTTTAAGACCATTTACCAATTTGTTATTTTTTAACTTAATAATAATAATAATACTTTTATTTATAAGGCGCTTTAAGAACAGCAAGAGCTGACACAAAGTGCCGTACACCAAAACAAAGAATTTACATATATATATATATATATATATACATATACATACATATATACACACATACACACACATACATGAATAAGAATTTTAAGAGTAAGTTAAAAGTTTTTAAAAACAATAAAAACAGTCCATGATCATTCCATCACACCGGTCCAAAGGCTTGAGTATACAAATAGGTTTTAAGTTGTACTTTGAACATAGCTAACGTAGGGGCTTGTCTTATGTTCAAAGGCAAATTGTTCCACAGCCTTGGGGCAACAATAGAGAAAGCTCTATCTCCACGGAGCTTCCTCCTCGTTTTTGGTACCTCAAGAAGCTGGAGGTCGGCTGATCTGAGGGAGCGGCTAGGAGTATAAGGGTGAAGGAGTTCAGTAAGATAAGGAGGGGCAAGACCATTTAAAGATTTAAAAACAAATAATAAAACCTTAAAATGAACCCTAAAAGACACTGGCAGCCAGTGGAGTGCAGCCAGGATTGGTGTGATGTGCTTGTATTTTCGCGTTCCAGTTAAAAGACGCACCGCCGCATTTTGGACCAGCTGGAGACGTAAAAGGGATGCCTGACTGACCCCAAGATACAGAGCATTACAGTAATCAAGGCGTGATGTAACAAAGGCATGAATTACTAGCTCAAAGTGCTGCTTTGACACTAGAGGTCGTAGTTTTGCCAAACGCCTTAAGTGAAAAAAAACGGATTTTACCACTGCACCGATTTGCTTATCGAATTTAAGATCCCTATCCATTTTGAAATCTAAATTAGTGACCAGTGGTGTAAGATATGATGTCAAGGGACCTAGATTAACACCGGAAGATACACTAGAGGCACTAGAGCCAACCAACATTACTTCTGTCTTTGCCTCATTAAAATGAAGAAAATTTAATGCCATCCAGGCTTTAATGTCATCAAGACATGCGAGCAAACGTGCAATAGAGAAACCCTCCTTTTTCTTCAATGGAAAATAGACCTGGGTATCGTCTGCATAAAAATGGAATGATATGCCATGTTGTCTAAAGATGTGACCCAGAGGAAGCAAGTAGAGGGAAAAAAGTAAAGGACCCAAAACGGAACCCTGGAGAACCCCGGAGGACAGGGGAGCAGAGGAGGATTCAAAGCTGGCAAGACCCACAGAGAAAGTTCTAGCTACCAGATAAGATCTAAACCACTCCAATGCAAGACCACGGATTCCCACAACGTCATGCAGGCGGGAAATCAAAATGTTGTGGTCAACTGTGTCAAAGGCAGCAGATAAGTCAAGAAGAATAAGAACCACGAAATCGCCAGTATCAGAACAAGTAAAAATATCATTAAAAACTTTAATTAAAGCTGACTCTGTGCTGTGGTGTGGTTTAAAACCGGACTGAAAGATCTCTAGAATCTCATGCTCATCCAAAAACGCTTTCAGTTGAGCATAAACAACTTTTTCTAAAACCTTAGACTCATTATCACTAATGTTTTGATAAATGCTTTTAATCTACTAATGAAAAGAAGTTTAGTTTATTTACTGTTATTACCTTTGAATGCTGTGACATGCAGACATGTAATGTGATATTTTAGAAACTTTTATTCTTACTTTACATTGTATAATTATTTACTACTACTATGAGTTTTATCTAGTGTATTTCTCTCTTTTAATTCTTGTTCTGATTTGAAGTATTAATTGATGATGTGGTTATTATGGATTAAGTCACTTGTTCATACTGGTGGTGATTGGTCAGTTTGTCTTAAATAGTTATTCAGGTCATGGATGATGTATTAGAAATTCACTGAAATGCTCAAAGGGGAAATGTGGTGTAAAAATCCCACTCTGACATGATCTTCCTCACTTGATGTAGCTGGATGTCAGTCAGTGTGTGAATAAAACAAAAAGACAGACATTTCTCTGGTGTGTGAGTTTCATTGATGACACTGATGATAAATATGCATCAACATTTTACATCAACTCGTGTGTTACCTATGGTTGATTTATGACAGGGTGTCACTTATTTGAATCAAATGTTTCTATTGCTACATATCTACTGCGTGCTTTCATCAGTCATATTTGGCTCCTGAATTGGTCAGCTCTAGGCAACAGCACAATGCTACTGTTTCATAAAATCATAGCAGCTGTAGTAGATTTGGAAAAGTCTGACTCATTTGTGAAAGAGGTTCAGTATAATAGTTTTTTAAAGACCTGTACTGTGCTAAGTTTTGTTGACATACCACAGCAGCACCAGCGCTTTGCACGAGCACTTAAAGAGAAAACTTGTCCTCTGCTCATCCAGCACCATGGTCTGTTTAACAACAGATGCATAGACAAGTATTGCCACAGAGGCAGACTTCAATGACTGCTCATTTTCACATGACAAATAAAGCCACAGAGATCTTGAAGCATGCGTGTTCTGTAGCTCCTGCTGCTTTCTGGCTGCAGAGCTCACAGTTTGTGGTTGATCATAATGTTTTTATTAATATCTTTAATTATTATGTTTTTACTGATTGTATGTTCAGGGCTGTGTTTCAGGTCTTTGTGTTTATCTTGGTTTATCTTTTTTATAACTTCTATGTCAATGCTGCAATGTTGCCACAAGATGGTGCTGTTTACATTGATGACTCGATTGAAAATAATCAGAAGAAAGACATTTACACAAAACTGACATACAATAATTCTAAATTATGCACAGGAGTGAGTGTGAGTGTGTGTCTATATGGACTGCAATGGACTAGTGACCTATCGCGGGTGTATCCCTGCCTTTCACCCAAAGAGAACTGCGATAGGCTCCAACAGATCATGTGACCCTAAATAGAAGCTAGTGGGTGTAGATAATAGATGATAGATGACATGTAACAGCCATACTGAGGTATTTGTACTGCAGATTATAAAGATTATAAATGGAACAGCAGAAAGAAAGTTTGGACTGAGTGAAAAACCTGTCAGGAACTGGAGCTAAGAATAATTAACTGTTAATGCTATAAAAGAGGCAAAGGTTGATCATGGTCTGAAAGCTCAATGGTGGGGAGCAAACATAAAATTTTAAAGTCACCTGTTTTCACAATATAAACATTATTTTATTATTAATAAAAGTATTAAGACAATTTGCTTCATAACAGAACTCAGACTGACTTCATACAAATGCAAGACCAAAGTCTTCCCAGCATGTGTCATCATTTGTGACTGTGTCAGTGCCTCCAAACAGTGACTCATCTTTCTTTATATTGATTCAACATGTCATGGCAGCATGTTTATCTATTAGATACAAAGCTTGAGATAAGAGGATTATGGGAACTACAATAATTTTTCTGAGGAAAAAGTCAAAATTCTGAACATTAGAAGTCTGAGAATAAAGTCAGATCTGAATAGTCGAAATTAAGATAAAGGCAAACATCCAGTACAATAGTCCAGAATGACTGATACATACAAAAGTCAAACTAAAGTCAAACATTTAAAACATGTAACATTTCTTACTAATGTTAACACAACATGTGAACATTCAACAACAAACTCTTAAGGTTTAGTTGTAATAAAATAGATGAAATAGATTTTTTATGGCTGATTCGACAATATTCAAGTTTTATGACAATTGGATCAATGATTTTCCAGCAGGTTTCATGATTTCTGACTGTTTCAGTGCTACCAAACATTCATTTGGACTAATTTTGCTTCATAATGATTCAGAGCTTACGTTAGTACAGCTATCTTTGTGAGGACATGCACTGATAGAATCTTTAACTCCTTAACCTGACCTTAACTAACTTAATGTGGACCCTAGAGCTAGGTTTTTGTACCTTGTACAGTCATGATATCTGTTGTTCATACACAATTTAGGTTCTTCGCTGTAGTTCTTCCACAATAAAAAATGGACACATTATTTCCCAGCAGTTCTGCACAGTTTCCATACCCATTAACACACTTTAACCTGCACTTGTGTGCTGGGAAATTTTTTTTTAAATATAATACTTAGATACTTAGGCAAGGCAGGTTTGTTTGTATAGCACAATTCATACACAGAGTAATTCAAAGTGCTTTACAGAAATAAAAGACAGGTTAAAAGTACATAGGCAAGAATCAAAATAAGAAACAGCAAATAGTAAAAAATTAACTTGAAATTAGAGGAAAATGAGAGTAGATAAAACACTTTCAGTTGTCATATGTAGAGCTGAGCACGAGCAGAAGGCCTGTCCTTGATGGTCTCAGAGTCTGAGATGGTTCATATGGCACCAGCATGTCAGAGATGTACCGTGGTGCTGAGCCATGAAAAGAATTGTACACAAGCAGTGCTGTTTTAAAGTATATTCTCTGAGCGACAGGGAGCCAGTACAGAGATCTGAGAACAGGAGTAATGTGGTTGTACTTCCTGGTTCTAGTCAGGAGCCGAGCAGCACTGTAGCTGCCTTACAGCTCGTTTTGAGAGCCCCGTGAACAGTGTGCCGCGGCTGTTCCTGACGCGCCGCGCAAGTGGCGTAGAAGGCATTTGTCTGCCGATGCGGCAGGTCCCCGCGTATGGCTGTACGAGGGCTAGGGTACGTTTACGAGTTTAAATATAGTGAGGGGAGGGTCGTGTTTCTCGAGGAAAATGTGTGCACCGACGAGCAGTGGGGGCATGGAGGGACACGAAGTATGGGTGTAGAGGACTGGTTGATATTTCGCACTGAGATATGTACTGATCTCAACCAGCGTGGTGATGAGAACGATGCTTATGTCATACAGTGGGCCAGTCCTGACAGTCAGCAGTTATTCAGGGTATTCGCCAATCGTTTTGATGCGTATGCTTTAGATTTTATTCTGACAAGGGTGTGTGATGATAGAGAGCAAATCCTATCGCGGCCTAACCATACAGAGTGGGACATTCACCCCTATCCGGTGTGGTCCGGCGACAATATCTCATGGTTCAAGGATTTTTACTTTATCCAGTGGGCTGACTGGTATGGGTTGCAAGATGTCTTCGCCAAGATTGACAATGCAATCAGAGAGGACGAGGGTATCTCAGATGCTGATGGGGTTAGGAGATGCCTGCTTTATGATGGAATTTCCTGAGGAAATGTGTCACTCGCCTGCTGAGCAAGGTGCGACTCAGAGCCTGTGAGACAGGACGGTAAGAATCTCAAATGCTCAAAAACAGCTTTAATCTAGCGAAACCACATTTAAAATCAGCCGCAGCTAATATCGCAGGAGATGTGATGAGTAATATTTCACGCAAGTTGATGAATGGGAGACAGGAGGGGGGTGGTGTTGCTGTGTATGCGCCTCGGGGCCTTAACCCTCTGGGGTCTGAGGGGGTTTTTGGGGCCTGGACAAATTTTGACATGTCCTGACATTTGTGCTTCTTTCAGTGTTTTTTAAACATATTAATGTCTAAAGTCTAATAACACTGTAATCAGCACAAAATTGGCTACAATAATATGTGAGCTTCAAGTTTATACATTATTGTGTTTTTGAGAAAAAAGTGTTTATGCATGGCTAGTGAAAAACTACAATTTTTTACTCACTGAAATAAAACCATAAAACACAAACAGAACATTGGTTCACAAGACTTTGGAGACCAGCATGTTGTAGGCTAAAGTGTTTACTTCAGAGTGCTGTGAATGTCATCTTGTTCACACATTCACAGTAAACAATACACTGATTTAAATTTTCTAAGACACTTTTTGTCCAGAAAGGCCATATGCAAGAGGGTGTGTCTGAGGATGAATAGTCATGTGATTTACCTGAGAACACAAAAGACGCACTGAACGTCCAGACAAAGCATAATGAGCCTTTCAGTCAATGTAGATGGGACGGATTAGTGCAGCACAATACAACACAATGAGGAGCCAAACGATCCTCATTTGAGTTAAAATCAGTGTTTTTACTCTGAGGACAAGCTAAACTATTTGTCTCCGTGTGGAATGTAAGGAGCGCCACTTCACGTGCGTAACGCGCCATCATCCAAACGGGCCGAAAAAGTGAGTAAATTCTATGATGAAGTATGATATTTTGTGTCATTTCTCGGGGGCGTGCACATATTTACCTGGTTCACCTGAGATTATTTACATGTGAACAGTGGACAGTGTACAAGGCGGGACCGCATTACCTGTAATGAGGTGAGACAGGAAAAATCGGACTTCTCCTTACGTTCATACGGATTAAATAAAAAGTGATGATTTGTTTTTGACTTGAATTGTTTCACTCAAAAGAAAACATTTCAAGCTTTCTAGCCATATAATTCTTATTTTTATGAGCCAAGTATTCGCTGAGATTCTGGTTGTTTTATTTACGCGTCTGTGAAGAGAAATGGCAGAGACAGAAAAGTCTGAGAGCGCACCCTGTCGGCTTTCTTTATTTAAAAAAAGCACAACGTTTTGTTGTTATTATGATGGTATACCACTAAAACGAGACCCTTTACAGATTTGAATGATATACTTCTTTTATCTGTACGATCAGAATTGACGGAGTAATTTAAGTTTGTTTCGGCCTTATCAGAAAAAGATGCGTCAAAACGCGCCGGCGCGTGCGTCGACCCCAGAGGGTTAAACGCCCTCCTGGGGAGCCGGCTACAGCTCACAGTCAGACCAAAAAGAGGCGTAAAACACAGAGCGGGTCTGTCAGACGGAGCAGAAAGTCTCCACCTGTCACGCGGCGCAGATCAAGATCTAACAGCAGAAGCGCGACTAAAGACATATTTTAACAATATCGCTCATTCACAGCCAGTCCGCTGAATGTGTAAAGATGGAGCTGGATCTGTTTACGGTGCCGTGTATACAGACGAGCATCGAAAAATATACATTCATTGAAATCCCCCCGGTTTCTGCGATTAACGATACGGCACCTATTGATTTTTTCATCTCATGCAGTGGCGAAGATTACCTGGATCTAAATGATACTCATCTGTATTTACGCGTGAAAATCACAAATCCCGACGGGACAAACATTGGAAACGGTGTAGACGTGGGGTTTGTGAATTATCCAGGATGCACACTGTTTTCGCAGGTGGATGTGATGCTAGGTGACAGATTAATCACCCAGGCATCAAACACATATCCTTATAGGGGCGTGATTGAATGCTTAATCAATTATGGCAGGAACACACTGGAGTCCCAGTTCTATTTGTGAAAGATACATGCGGACATATGAATAACCACACCCTGGACGGTGAAAACAGGGGCTTGGGGCCAGAGGCCGCTATACAGAAAACAGCAGGATTGTGGAATTATTTGCACCGGTACACGTGGACCTGTTTTTTCAGGAAAAATTCCTGCTAAACGGACTCGACATTTCCATGAAATTCATAAGGGCGAAAGACGAATTCTGCCTGATGGCCGCACCCAACACACAGTGTTAAAATCCTGAGCGCCAGTCTTTTTGTGAAAAAGGTCACACTTTCACCTCAGATCAAACTCGCCCAAACTGGGTGTGCTGTCAGGACAATCTCTATCTGGGCCACATTCCTAAATTTGTCATCCTGGAGTTCGTCAACAATGAGGGGTATACAGGGAGTTTCACCAGAAACCCGTTTAATTTTGAACATATGGACCTAGAGTATTTATGTCTCTATGCTGACGGTCAGGCCCACCCTGCTAAGGCGTTTCAGCTCCACTTTCCCCGGGGACAGTACGCGCGCGAATATTATCAGCTAATCCAGACAACCGGACGCCATCTTAAAGACAGGTCGCTGTCCATTACACGGGAAGATTTCGGTCAGGGGTACGCCCTGTTCTGCTTTAACCTGGAGCCTGATGGCGGTGGAGGGGCGAATGTGTCTTTAATCAAAACCGGAAATGTCCGACTGGAAGCGAGGGTCCGGACTCCTCTGGCATGCACCGTTAACTTAATCTGTTATGCAGTCTACGATTCAGTTATTGAAGTGTCAAACAGCAGACAGGTGCTGGTAGACTATTATTGAGACATGAACACGATCGAATTGACAGGCGCTGCTAAAAAGATAATCGGCGACAGAACCTATTTTGTGGGCGTGAAGCCCTGTGACCATCTGACCAGACTCAAAATAACCAAATGTCCAAAATATGGTACCAACCTCGCTCGCAATGACCAGAGGGTCTCAAGCTTTGTCGCTGGAATTAGACCTGCATCTGTACACAACAAGTTTACATGTGTTCAATGTGTATTTCTGAGATGATAAAATGATATTAAAGATAATGTGTGTGTGTGTAACGAGCCAGTACACTGCATGTTTAAATGTATTCAATGTGTATTTCTGAGATGATAATAAAGATATGTTGTGTGTATATTGATTTGTGGTGTGTTTTTATTTTAACAATGAGATAAAATAAAGACCTTGTACACAGAAATACATTCAAAATGTTAGAAAATTTATTACAGGTCACATTCATCAGGTCAGAAAATATTTCAAAAACACATTCAGCAGGATAGTAAATATTTCAAAAAATACATTCAACAGGTCAGAAAATATTTCAGAAATACATTCAGCAGGATAGTAAATATTTCAAAAATACATTAATCAGGTCAGAAAATATTTCAAAAATACATTCATCAGGACAACAAATACATTCAATATGGTGGTGACATCACAAACACATCTCACATTGACAGTAGCCCTGCAAATACAGCCACAGATGACAAATACATTTAGCATGTCAGGAGTCAGTATTGAGCCCAGGGCACAGAGGACTGTTTGTGACGTGCAGCCCTTATGGGCCTTGGTGATGCTGTGACAGTTCTGCTTTTCTTTTCACTGGTGTATGAGGAGCTAGATTCTAGCTCATCTTTACCTGTCTTATACTCCTGTATGACCCGTCGTGCCAGGGTGTTTGATACTGCTGATAATGGTACATTCAGATCTGCAAGTGTTTTTAGAAACTGCTCCCAACCGTGAGGAGTCAGAGACCCTGAGACACGATGGGGTGCAGTGACTCTTTTAATTAAATCATATACAGTGGGTACGGAAAGTATTCAGACCCCTTTAAAGTTTTCACTCTTTGTGTCATTGTAGCCATTTGCCAAAATCAAAAAAGTTAATTTTATTTCTCATTAATGTGCACTCAGCACCCCATCTTGACAGAAAAAAACAGAAATGTAGAAATTTTTGCAAATTTATTAAAAAAGAAAAACTGAAATATCACATGGTCATGTCCCTTTGCAGTGACACTCATATTTAACTCACATGCTGTCCATTTCTTCTGATCCTCCTTGAGATGGTTCTGCTCCTTCATTGGAGTCCAGCTGTGTTTAATTAAACTGATTGGACTTGATTAGGAAAGGCACACACCTGTCTATATAGGACCTTACAGCTCATAGTACATGCCAGAGCAAATGAGAATCATGAGGTCGAAGGAACTGCCCAAGGAGCTCAGAGACAGAATTGTGGCAAGGCACAGATCTGGCCAAGGTTACAAAAGAATTTCTGCAGCACTCAAGGTTCCTAAGAGCACAGTGGCCTACATAATCCTCAAATGGAAAAAGTTTGGGATGACCAGAACTCTTCCTAGACCTGGCCGTCCAGCCAAACTGAGCAGTCGTGGGAGAAGAGCCTTGGTGAGAGACGTAAAGAAGAACCCATAGATCACTGTGGCTGAGCTCCAGAGATGCAGTAGGGAGATGGGAGAAAGTTCCACAAAGTCAACTATCACTGCAGCCCTCCACCAGTCTGGGCTTTATGGCAGAGTGGCCCGACGGAAGCCTCTCTTCAGTGCAAGACACATGAAAGCCCACATAGAGCCAAAAAACACATGAAGGACTCCCAGACTATGAGAAATAAGATTCTCTGGTCTGATGAGACCAAGATTGAACTTTTTGGCGTTAATTCTAAGCGGTATGTGTGGAGAAAACCAGGCACTGCTCATCACCTGCCCAATACAATCCCTACAGTGAAACATGGTGGTGGGAGCATCATGTTGTGGGGGTGTTTTTCAGCTGCAGGGACAGGACGACTGGTTGCAATTGAAGGAAAGATGAATGCGGCCAAGTACAGAGATATCCTGGAAGAAAACCTCATCCAGAGTGCTCAGGACTTCAGACTGGGCCGAAGGTTTACCTTTCAACAGGACAATGACCCTAAGCACACAGTTAAAATAACAAAGCAGGGGCTTCGGAACAACTCTGTGACCATTCTTGACTGGCCCAGCGAAAGTCCTGACCTAAAACCCAATTGAGCATCTCTGGAGAGACCTGAAAATGGCTATCCACCAACGTTCACCATCCAACCTGACATGGCTGTACTAGCTCAAAAGGGTGCTTCTACTCAATACTGAGCACAGGGTCTGAATACTTATGACCATGTGATATTTCAGTTTTTCTTTTTTAATAAATTTGCAAAAATTTCTACATTTCTGTTTTTTTCTGTCAAGATGGGGTGCTGAGTGTACATTAATGAGAAATAAAATTAACTTTTTTGATTTTGGCAAATGGCTGCAATGACACAAAGAGTGAAAAATTTAAAGGGGTCTGAATACTTTCCGTACCCACTGTAGGTGTGTGCCTCTGATCGTCTGATTGTTGATTCTGACTTCACCCTGGGCTGACCATGAAAACACATCTGGTGATCTAGACAATGCAGACATGATGTGCTCTGCATTTTTTCTCTGTCTCTTGGGAACATGTGTCAGCACCTCGTCAGCCACCAAATCACGCACCCTACTCTCATCGCCAGGTGCTCTCACACTCTCATCACCACCATAACTACCTCCTGCAGACCCTTGCATGGGAGGCAGCGACAAAGTCAACACACTATTTTCACGCTCGCCCTGTCTCACTAGTGTGAGATACCTCTGTAGAATCCCTGCATACTTTTTGGCCTTCTCATGCACATCAAGCCCTTGGTCATATAAAACAGCAGTCATCTCCCGGTCAAGGTCATTCTGAGCAGTCTGTCTTATGTTACCGCTGGCATGGTTTTGTTTAACATGTCCAGCCGGTATAAGATACATTTTCTGAGCATGCTCCATATATATCTATTGGTGATAAGGCTGATGATTGCAGGTAAGGCTGCTCCTAACAGTGGGATGAGGAAACCTCCTGACTGATTGATAAGCTTCCTCTTCCTGATGCCTGATAGTTTCCTGTCAGCTACAAGTCTGATTACAGATTTGCGCTTTTTCAGCTGTGTATACTGCTTGTCACTCAGAGGAATATTTCCCTTTAACACTGTTACGTCCCAGCCCGAATGAGACTTCACATAAGGTTAAAGGATAAGGGAAGGTGGAAGAATGAAGGTAGATGGTACGGCTCACGTAATGTATTTTCTGTTGTGACATTTATTCTATCAATAATAGTGAGAAAACACTGACAACACCATTTCGCAAACAAACAATGAAAGTATCACCTCAAAACACGTTACCATAAGTGAAGTACAGAACAAAACACAAAAGACATTATTTACAATAAACAGCGATTACTAACACAAGTACTCAAAACGTGCAAATGGCGTTTGCACACACACGTAAGTACAAAACTAAGCGTAAAGCTACACAAGCAGTCAGAGAGTTTCGAAGTGGGAGAACTGTTCACATAAAATCCCAGTTCACCGCCTGAGTAAAGCTTTTCCGGTCTTTATATACCGGGTGCAGTGATTGAATGGCGCGTCTCCGCTGACGCACCTCGTACGTCACTAGCCAACTTTCAATGATTTACCAGAAGATTGTCAAACAGCACCTCAGGGGCCGTAACAAACACATTGAGGGCAATCTCACACAGGGCGGTAATAAAGTCCTTGTCACAGCTGTTTATGATGGCACGTCATTGCCTTGGTGCTGATTTATACACGAGCTCCAACAATGGTAGATTTCTACGCATACGGTGAGATATTGTCACTTACCCCGTCTGGGGATGTACACAACTTGCTGGGTAGAGAGCAGGTTAGTTCTAAGTCTCAGATGGTCAGGTGTCTTTGCTTTATAATCAATTAGCAAGTAGCCGTATGCTGCACTTGTGGCATCACTGAATGCCTCTAAAAAGTATTTTGTATTACCAGGGTACATCTGACATGCAATCAGTGACACCTGGTATCTGTCACGAGGGTTTTTGAACAAAACTAGATAATTGGTGTTTAAGCTAATAGTACGGCTGGCTTTACCCTGTATGAACAAATTCTGTACTAGATAGATGCAGCTCAGATTTCTGTGATGCACATATTTCGTGAATACATTCTGCACCTCCAAATTACCGCTGGGGTCATTCATCAAATCATCAATAACCAGGAGGTTGTTTTTGTCTGGAGGCAAAAGGGCGTCATCACACAGCGACTCAGGCAGCCCGTTGACAAAATTTATGTCAATAATCTTTAGGAGTTGATCGTACGCTGCCTGCCAGCACGAATAGATGTAGACAATATTATCAATTCTGTGTGAAATAAGACTCTGTGCATTCTCAATGAGCGTTTTGACAAAGACAGTCTTCCCGCTATTAGAGGGCCCGCTTACAATCATGCTAAAAGGGTGCATTAGACGCCCATCAAATTCCATCTTAGTATCCATAAGGCAATGTTCTGTAGTCAGGCAGGACCCTGCGTTTGTTGTAGACTACACGAACTTTCTTTGAGACACTGACATTCTGTAAATGGAACTTTCTCTTATCACGTCTGATGGTGTCAGTCTCTGTGATGATGTGCTTGTCTGATTGCTGATCAGCCACAAATGATTTAACAAGCCCTGCTAGAGACTCCTGAGTCACAGCAGATGCGTTAGCTGAATTCAGAGTTACCCCTTTACATTTCACGTCTCCTCCCTCTCTGAGTATGATAAGCGTAGCATTTGGGTCCACCTGAGACAAACTCTGTGATAAAATCATCCTCCCCGTCATCATCAACACACAGCTCGTCTGTCAAGTCACCTAGGTATGGGCCTAGACTCGGCATCCACTCACCGGGTCTAGATGTGAAAATGACAGAATCAGTATCACAGTACAGTACACTCTCCTGCAACTTGTCCAATAGATCGTACAGCATGAGTCTGGCATGGGCAATTGTCACTGCTCCAATAAACACATTCACATCACTGGCCCTGCCGTCTCGGTCATCACTATGACGCCACTGAACCATGGCTACTTCATCAGATATGAAGCAAAACTGTCTGACATCAAAATGATCACTAAACATTAGCTCTGTGAATCGCTCAGCCTCGGTGATCAACTCACACGTGCCCATGTTGGTCCTCATGCTGAAACGCACCCACAATGAGTTTAGCAGCAGCTTGTTACAGCTCCTGACTGCTTTATTGACCATAATCTTGTCAGGATTTAGTCTTATACCTTCATGGGCTTCGTAGTCCCGGACATACTTCTGCTTTTCCTCCTCTGTCTTGACATTTTTGGGGTACCCAGAGGCCTCCTGTTTACATTTCAAAAAGGTTTTAACATATTCCCGAAATAAAGTGTTAGTCTTTTTCGGAAAATGCCACACTTCATCAATGCTCACAAGCCGGTAGCCCTTCTCAATAGCTTTTTCAAGCTCGAAGGACACCCACGTTCCCGTCAGCTGTCTCTCACAGTCGTTGTGACTGCAGGGACTGTCCTGATTCAGCTCCTCGAAGCACTTGCGACAGAGGGGGAACATGAGCTTGTGATGGCACCTGTATGGCAAAACAAGATGGTACAGACCTCTAGGGGGCAAAACAGTACACTTGACAAAGCCAAAATAATTTTCAATGCTGTCAAAATTGCCTACAATTATCTCGGGATGGCCAATTGGATAATCTTTCTTAGCCTGGACGGTAGGATACAGGCTTGTGAAATCGTAGTAATGCACTTTTTCTCCCTCTGCACACTCTGTCACATGCAAGAGCTTCATTGCATTTGTCCTGCCGCCGAATAGTGCATCCCCAGGATTCAGACGCTCAGGCCTCTTGTAGTCTGCAAGAAATGCCTTGACAGCTGGATCTGTGTGTTTTTTTTCAGATTCCACTCACACTCCCACATCACAACCACACTGACACCGTGATGGAGCCGTAGAGCTTCAACTTTGTTGTTAAACTGTGCGTAGAGCCCTACATTATTCTCGGCAGCGGATTCTGGGTAGCATTTTATACACCTGTGATAATAGCAGCCTGCAAATTCAAAACAAGTGTTTGAGGCAGCATCAAATCCATCAATACAGTAGGAGCCAATCTTGTGTGTTCACCACCTCTCAGAGCATGTCTGATCACCCTCTTTTCAGAATAGGCCACGTATTCGAGCCATTGCACAGACACATCTGAGAATGCTTTATTACATTCCAGATACATCCCATCATAGGTGAGCGGCAGTGTGTCCTGAGGCAGGAAGAGCTTCATATACCCACCCATACAACTTGATGCCAGAGTCGTGAACGCAAAAGGGTCAGTCTCTGTACACTGCATGAATGCTGTGCGGTAAATCTTGCAGGCCTTGCGCAATACCGCAACATCATTTCGACAATAATAAGCCAGCTCAGCCTGCATTTTAAAAGTAGCATCTTTAACTCCATTATACGACTGCATGAATTTCACCTGCGCACTCTGAGGCATCTTGTCATACCCATAATGCTCTGGTGAGGGGTAGGGGCCTTCATAAAACTCATTTTCAACAGTGTTGAATTTGTGAGGAAAGTACCCTTTGGCCATGTCTTCAAAGCCTAAGGCGGCAGGTGTTTTAGCCAGACTCATAGGCAGAAAGCTGTATGAATCGATCCACCGCTCTCTGTAGTCCTCGTCATACATCATAATGACTCGGCTACCTTTCATGATGACTAGGGGAGTAATGCGTTGTCTCACGAGATACTTGAGAACGACATAACTGTCAAAACCTGCTGCATTATGTGCTATGAACGTGTACACCTTGTACCTGTTGCATCTAAACTGCCTGATAAATGCTGCCACACAACCAACCCCTGTGTAACAAAACGGGTACGGGTCAACCTTTTCATCCATCTCCATGGCACAGACATAATTTGCTTCATGTCTCCCATCACGGTATCTGGTTTCAAAGTCATACAGGATGTATTTTTCAGGGGGTTCCTCCTCTTCCTCTTTAGGCGGCAGCGGCTGGATATAGCACTGATGCACCATGTCCCCTCTAAGAGCACCACAGTGTCTGCACCGCGGGGCTGCACATTTGTGTCTAGGGCTCTCTCAACATATCCTGTAAATTATGCTCAGGGAATCATATTGTTTTTAGGGTCAGGTAATTTGTGATTCTGGAAGCACAGCATTGATTTACAAATGCGCTTGCATACATCACATTTGATTGTGGGGCCAGGTTGCCTCTCAAATCTAGTGACATCACTAAAACCCACCTGCTGTTTGGTGGAAAGACCTACAGATTCCTGTAGTTCTTTAGCTCTGTGTAATATTTCCAGAGCCCCCATTGAGGGATTTTCGGCTCTGATAATACACATACTGAAACATAAATTGTTGTCTGAGGTGTCATTATCAGGATTATACAGATGCTTTCCCTTCCTAGACAGAATTTCACTATAAGGCACACTCCCAAGCTTGAGTCGTGTGCCTCCACCCTGACCTTCTTGCGCCACACTCACCACAAACTCTAGGTCCCTGTCTGACAATGAATCGTCATTGCTCTGGATCGCTTGAGCCACTTCATCAATGAAGGTGTCGACGTCATAACCATTACTGGGCCTCAAAACCACCTGCACATCGCTAACCAGGGAAGGCCCCCTCATTCAGCACACTACCAGCCCGTGATACATCAATAGCCCTATTTATAACACTGGTTAGACGTTCCCTAACAAGCACAGGAATCTGTTCAGGGCGAGTATCGATGTTAATGTCTCTAAAGTGTATAGGCTGTCTCAATTCTAAAGCATCAAATGTCGGAATATCCCTGACTGTAATTAAACCAGCACCATGCTGAAGACCATCAGGATTGGAGGGAGTGTTAACAGTAGACCCATCTGTCAGAGGAGGGTCTGAGATCAGTGAACCAGCCACAGAGGCCTGCTGCCCCTGCAGCAGGTGAGGAGGCTCTGAATCAGCATCACCACCATGAGCAACAACATCAGCATCAGCATCACCACCACGAGCATCAACATAAGCATCAACATCACATAGCATACGATGATCATATGGATCCGCAGCAAGTACTAGGGTCTGCTGTCCCTGCTCGTATGTAGGACTAGTGACATGCATCAGACAAGTAGGCTCTGAATCAGCATCAACAACAACATCAACTACTTCATCATCATCATCTGCAATGTCACATACAGCCCTCTGATCGTATGCTTGCTGAACAATGACTGCAACACCGGGGACATCAGGCGACAGAGCAGCGCGCCCTGTGGGAGAAGGCCAATTCTTCTCTTGAGCTGCACAAACTTTTGGCGTGTGTTTTCAGCCCATCTGTCAAAATCTGTGGTGCTTAATGACGCATTGAGATATTCTGTTTTTGGTGGTGGATGGATGTTCATCATGTTCATGAACTGTGTGTTTATGGCACGCATCTCAACAGTCCAGCGTGAGAATTGATCATGTGTCATTGCTTTCATTGTTGAACCATTATGAGCAGCACCGCTATACAGGTTATCACACCCTGCCATTTTTGTCTAGAGAGGTGGAATACAGAGTTTGTGCATCTGTTATGCAGTCGGCTAACACGGGTACTGCATGTGTAACATACGATTCTAGACGTGTGAGTTTTGTGTCATTGTGCTTCACTGCAGCACAGAGATTTCACAATAGTTCTAACACAGCATGGTTTACCAGGGCCGTGTTATCACCATTGGTCGGTGTGCTAGCATCTGATGCACCACCAGCAGGTCCTACAGCAGCAGCAGCAGAATCAATATCTAGAGCTGACACACCGCTAATCTCTGAAGCCGCAGAATAACAATCACTGTCTGACTCACTATCTGATGAGGAACAAGTCTCAGAGTCACTAGTGTACGCAGCATCAGCTGACCGCTTAAGCATAGAAATCTGTTTGCCTCCCTTCCGGACTGGATCAACAGGAGGAGGAGTAGGAGGACCACTCTCAGAGTCACTACTATATGCAGCATCAGCTAGCCACTTAAGCATAGAAATCTGCTTCCCACCCTTCCGGACTGGATCAACAGGAGGAGGAGGAGTAACATTAGGCGTATACAACAGTGACCTCTCATGCACCGCCTCAGCCGACAGTGTGGTGTCCTGACTGTACAGCAACAAATCATCAAAGTTTATGGTCGGAAAAAACACAGCCACATCACCTTGAGATGAAACATCGCGCATCCTCCTGCACGCCTCGAGTTGAGTCAGATGCTGCGGAATCCTCCTGAAGATGCAGTGGCCATGTAGCGTCCTCCACCTGAGGACACGTGAACTGTGGCTCCACCTGTTGCTGCTCCAGAAAGCGTGTGGCAGCTGCAGTCTCCGCAGCCCACTCCGAGCCCCACAGCTCGCTCTCCTTATCGACGAGCGGTGTCATTGTAACACAAGTATCGGTCTTCTTCTGCTCCTCCTTCTTCTTCTTCTTTGCAGATCTTGCAGGGGCGGCTCTCAGTCTCTTGGCCGGATGAAAATCATCTAGATATAAAGACAGACAAACCGTTTGAAAACCATTTAAAAACAGTGTTATAAACAACCCGTTTATTTAAACGTGTTGAAATGCATTTTATATCAATCTCATACCCTCACTATCGTAATCACGGAGCTGTTTGCTTATCACACATTCACGACACAGATTCGACGGCCCGGGGAGCTCGTCCTTCCTCTGCAGCCCAACCGGACGCTCAGTGACTCTCGAGCGGCTGGCTAGCACAGGGCAGCTGGGGCTTCCTCTTGTCCCTCCGCTCACCGAGCTCTCGACACCCGCTACATTACCAGATTGAATAAAAGATAATCAGCTACACATCCCCGATAATACAATACTATTTTAAATATAAACCCTCCGTCACATGCATACTCACCCTGACTGTTTATTCCGGTTAAAATAGCGTGCTCTCTGCGTTTCTTTAAAGACAGGCGGCCTCTTTGCGGCCCTCCAGGATTTTCTGTGAAGCACACCAACATTTTATAAAAAACCACAACTTTCTGCTAAGCATTGATCCTGCTTTAAAACAGGGATACATGTAGGAACTAGACGATGCAATTTCTGAAGAAATTGCGTTGGGATTGCCGATCGCCGCGAAAAGCTCGAGGCAGACCGTGTCGCCGAAGCACGTTTTGAATCGACCGATTGCGATAATCGAGAAATACCGACTGTAGTGAGGGTGATTTTATTTTGAGAAAATGCTATAAAAAGGCTTTTATTTTGAAAGGACAAAGAGCTGCAGGAGACTCTTGGGAACTCACAAAAGAATCTGGACTTAATTT